>NC_051065.1:86186665-86486665 GCF_004664715.2 Peromyscus leucopus | reverse complement strand
CCAAGAGGGAGGCTATGTATATGTGAGAAAGATGGTAGTGGCTGGTGGGGCAGGACTACCTAAGTTGTTTTGATGCCCCAATGATACGGCAATGAGTCCCAAATGTTAGATATGGGGAGGCCAATCTTGATGTTGGTCTTGATGGTTTTAATCTTAACTTTTCTCCCTGTAGCCCTGCTCCATTCTTCCATTTTGATGTCATTGCAAGTTAAAAATATATAAATTGGTTTTCATGTTACAGAGATTCAAATTTGAGAAAGGGCCTGAATCTGGAATTACAGTCTTGAACAGTATCAGAACTATTAAAGTTAAAGAATGGAGAGATGGCTAAGGAGCTAAGCATACTTCCTGCTCTTTCAGAGGACCTAAGATTGGTTCACAGTATCCAGAATGCCAGTCCTACCTTTGACTCTAGATCCAGGAGATTTGGTGTCCTCTTCTGACTTCTTTGGGTACCTGCAAGCACATGCTATTTTTCTTTCAAGTATTTGACAGAATATTGATGGCTTCTGTCTCCCTCCGTTGGTGGGAATGCAGGAAAACCTTGCTCTTCTAAAGGCCCAGGAAAGCTGCAGACTTCCCAATGCTTCCTATGACTCCTAAAACTGAATGTTAAACTACGAATATTGTGACCTCACTTACTATTGAAAAAGAATCCGCAGAAACAAAAACCTTCACTGTGTGGATGGAACAAGTAAACATACTACAAGAGGTGGCTGAAAAAAAACTGTGTTGTTTCTTGGTCTTGATTATGAACATTTGTTTTTATTGTATTTACTCTACTATCAGGACTAAATTTTATAGTATTCACCTATAGGGGAGGCTGCGGCTTCCTGTGACTGGCTTATTTCACTTAAAATCATTTCTCCACTGTCATCTCTTCTGCTCCAGTAGTCTGAGTTTCATTCTCCTCTATTGATGAAATATATTTGATTATTTATTTGCTGTTTTTTATCCATTCAGCCTTTCAGCCCCATCAGTTTTTCAGCCCCTTATCTTAACTTTTGGGAACAGAATCACAATAAATAGAATCAAGTGTCTCTTCAACATCATGGTTCTGATTTCTACAGATGTGTTTGTAAAGGTAGACATGAGATTGTACTGCGTAATGGCTCCATTTTCATGTTTCAATATCCGTACTGTTCTCTGTAATGTCACTATTAAATTACAGCTTCATCGATAGTGTATAAAAGTGGCATTTTCTGCACTGTTCCTTGAGTTACTACTTCTTTGTTTTGTTTTGCTTTTTATTTGAACAGGCATTAAAATGATGTGAGCTGGAATTTAAATGTAGTATTTTATTTCTATTTTAAAGCATAACTGAGCTGCAAGCTTTCTCTCCACTGATTTGTGTTCACCAGGCAGAAAAGTAATACACAATTTTTGGAAGTGAAGTCATTGGTTACCAGACCCAGTTAGAGACCCGTAAGTTACAGCTATGATATCCTGGTGAGACCAGTGCAATAGTGCTACACCTATAATAGTGCTACAAACTGGTTTCTGGTTGAACTGGGAATCTACACTACTAGACTGAACTCCTGACTTATATTGTAACCTGGTCAAGAGTCCACACCTGGGAAAGTCATAGGCCCTAGAAGAGACCTGCTACTGCTGTTTCATAACCATGGATTCACTGCAGCCATGGTTACCTGTGCAAAGCTTGAACAGGTTGGATCTGTCACCATTTCATCATTCATGAGACAGGCGCTAATGAGACCCTAACCTTCACTGAAGGACAATGGGAAGAAATGGGAGTGGGGAAAAGGCACTATGTTTTTCAGTAGTATGGCCACTTTTAAGGCCATGTTCCAGGAAATAATCTTCCCATGCTCAACCTAGTAACTAAAAATAAACCCATTTTTTTAGAGGGTTCTTGTTAGAATGGAGAAGTGTTTAATGGGTCAAAGGGAGGAATGAGAAGGGCTAATACTGTGTGAAATTGCCCAAAACACACTATATATGAGTATATAATTATCAAAATTATTTAAGACATGAAAGGAAATATTGAGGACCATAAATTTCAAAATAGAGGGAAGTTATCTCAATTTGCAGAGAAAAGTAAGTTTTAAAAACACAGAGAAGGAACTCACCAAGTGTGTGCATGTTCTTTCTCCACACAGAAAGAATAAAGTATTACACAAAATATCTCTTTATTCTTCCTTGGCATTAACGTTTATGGGATCATGTCACATAGTGTAAATAAATTTCATAGGATTTTCACTGAATAAAAGATACTAAGTGCATAAATGGATGAGTTTGCACAACCATAGAACCAAACTCAAAATCCGCATATCTTAAAGTACATTTTTTTTAAACATTTGACAGCAAATCTTATTTGGGGTACTCATTCATACAAAACATAAACATATGTAATCTTTGATAAGAGTATCTAAAGTGCTGAGAGTGGAAGGCATTCACAATGCCTAGATTGTGGGTCATATATTACTAATTAATGTATGGACAGGAAAATGAACCTAAATAGATGAAAATAATTGATCTTGGTATTAAAATGCATTAACCTCAAAAGACTTGTCCTGATGGTCAATTTTTTTAAATAAATTAGTTTCAATGTCAAGGATATTTCTCTGTAAGGTATTTGCAATGAAAGAATGGAACCCAAATTCCAGTTCCCAACACTCACATCAAAGCCAGATTTAGCCCCACTATCTGTAACTCCAGCACTCAGGCATAGACACAAGCAGATCAAAGTGGCTCTCTGATGAGGTATTCTAGCCAATGAAAAATTCCTCATTCCGCAGGAGAGCCTATCTCAAAAAGTAAAAATGAAGAGTGATAGAGAAGGGTCTTTAAGCCTACCTATGGTTTACTCCCCCATCTTACACATATATAAAACATATACACCCCCACACACACACACATACATACAACACACCAAAGTTACCCTGAGATAATTAGGGTATGAAATAAAAGATTCCAACCAATTAGTTTTTTTTTTTAATTATTTGTCTTTGTTTTTGTTTTTGAGACAGGGTCTCACTATGTAGCCTTGACTGGCCTGAATCTTGCCATGTAGATCAGACTGGCCTTGAACTCATGGAGATTCTCCTGCTTCAGAATCTCAAGTGCTGGTTTTGAGACATGAATTTTAAATTCTTAGTTATGTTTGCAGAATTGTTTAATGGTTAGCCCTACTCTATGATACATAATCCTTGATGAAGTCCCTCTTGCTTGAGGCATGAAGATTCTTTCTGCAGTGTTCTTTCACTAAAAGACAACTCAGATTTCTATTCATATTTAGCTAAAATACCTCCAAGGTAATTCTCCTTTGGCAAGCCTCTGTCCAGGCACTTACACACATTTCACTGATAACAGAGCTTCATTTATTTCCATGAAATTCTGTAGTGGCAAAGGGGAATTGAAAACCTGGTATATCCCTAATGATTCCATTGTTTATAAAATAAACTGCATTTTGTTACCTTTCTGAACTTATGATAATTGAAACACAACTCCAAGGGATCTATGGAAACTTAGGTTGACAGACATAATGTTGTTGTTTTGAACTCTACTTTCTTTTTTTTTTTTCTATTAAGTAGTAACTGCAACCACTTATCAAGAAATTTGCAATTTTCACCAAACTAGATTGGCCAGTTCATATGAATCTATAAACAGGAAAAACTCTTTATCCTCAAGACTTGTTCACTTACTATAAAATGTGCATAGGAAAAGTTGCAACCAAGATATGAAGCAATGAGTCTCCGCTTTCTTCTTTGTGAGGGCAGGAGTATAGTGTATGCTATGGCATCAGGCAATGCCTCATTTTTACTTCCAACAATTATAAGAGCATGAAATCAATTGTTTTTTCTCTATCCAGGCTGGGATTTTCTCTGGGTAGTAGTACACTGGAGGAAGATTGATTACACCATATGAGTCATTGTAGCTTATGGCTTCTGGAACTAAAGTGGAGTGAAGAGAGTTCATAGACAAGAGAGATCCGAGGCTTCTTCATTAGTATTTTCCCTATGATCTGAAAGGCTGTCTGCATCTGTAAAACACTTTGAAGCAGGTTCAGACACCACCAGAAGCAGCTGAAGCAGCCCAGCATCACACTTCTGATTCCCTGGTGGTTTTTGCTAGGGTCTCTATCACTGTGGGAGGCAAGCTGTTACCCTGCTTACAATAATAACTTGCAACATCTTCAGCCTCCACATTGTTGATGCTGAGCATAAAATCTGTCCCTGATCCACTGCCACCTAACCTGGAAGGGATCCCAGAGATGGACTGTGAAAGCATACTTGATGACAAGCCTTGGAGCCTCATTTGGTTTTTGCTGATACAATTGTAAGTTTGTGCTAATAGCCTGGCTGGCCTTGCAGGTCATGGTGACTTTTTCTCCAGGAATCATAGACAGTGTGGCTGGAGACTGAGTCAGCATGATGTCACCTCTGGAGGCTATAATCATAGGAGAAATATTAGTCAGAACACGACATTGCATTTGAAAGTAGGGTTAAATATACTAAAATGATTTATTAATCACCAAAGGAAAAAAAATCAGACTAGTAAATCATACTTGATGAGCAAATTTAGGATGAGTCATTGGAGATAATGGAGTATTCACTGAGTGGCTTTATGCAGGCACTCAATGCAAGGAGCAGATATGTGTAATTAACATTTTATTAACAGTATAAGAAGTCTGTGAAGTAAAAGAGCTTTCATAAAATTTTAGGGTATATGGTGTATCTATTATCATTAACCCAGACACACATGGATACTAAAGTATCATGGACAATAACTATTTTTTTCTCTTTTGTTTTCTTTCCTTTTCTTTCTTTCCTTCCTACTTCCTTCCTTCCTTCCTACTTCCTTCCTTCCTTCCTTCCTTCCTTCCTTCCTTCCTTCCTTCCTTCCTTTCTTCTTCTCTGCTTTCCATTTATTGAAAATTGATTTTTTTCTCTCAATATATTCTAATTATGGTTTCCCATCTTTCTATTCCTTCTAACTCCTTGCCAACCCCCCCCCCTCGCCTGATTCCATCTGGAGTCAAATCCTCTATATATCTTATTAGAAAGCAAACAGGCTTCTATGAAATAAATAATAATAATATCAATAAATAATGAAGTAAAATAAATTAAAACAATGACTAACACTTTGGAATTGGACAAAACATACAAACAAAAAGAAAGAACCCAAGAAATAGACTCAGTTGCTCATACCACTCAGTAATGCCACATAAACACTAAACTGGAAGCTATAATATATATGCAAAAGACCAGTGAGGTAAAAAGAGAAAAGAAAAATATATAAATATAATAAAATTAAAATAAAAATAATGATAAAATTAAAAAATGGAACCCTAATATGACATTAAGAGAAAAGGAATCTTCCAAACATGTTGAGTTCATTTTCTCTTGGTTATCTGATGTTGTGCATGCTACCAACCCTGAAGAGTAGTTTGTTTTCTCAGAAAACTAAATTTTCATTTGGAAGTAGTCATAGGTCATCCACTGGAGACAGCCTCTGGTTAGGAATGGGGCATGTGTATACTTCTTTCAGCTCTAGGACCCCAACTGGTGCAGACTCTGTACATGGTGCCTCAGTCCCTATTAGTTCATTTGCATGCCAATCATGTTGATTTTAAAAGACTTTGTTTTCTTGGTGTCTCCTTCACCTGTCCTTCTTACATCCTTTCTGCCTCTTCTTCATGAGCCCTGAGTCAAGTGATTCAATGGAGATATTCTGTTTAGGACTAAGTATTCCAAACTCTGTCATTCTCTGGATTATGTCTGATTGTGAATCTCTGTATTTGTTCCCACCTGCTACAGAAAAAAAGCTTCCCTGATGATAGCTGAGCAGAACAGTAATCTATGTGTATAATAGAATGTCATTAATAGTCATTTTATTGGTTGTTTTTGTTTGTTTGATTGTATTGTTTTGTTTTCTGTTGTTTGTTTGTTTGTTTGTCTTAGAACAGTAGCATATGATTTTACTTTAGGGCTCTGAGCTATCTAATCTCTGCTTCTTGGACACACAAGCAGCATTGGGTATGGGTTCCATTTTAAGGAGTAGGCCTTCCGGCAAATCAGTTATTGCTTGGCTACTTCCCCGAAACTTGTGCCACCATTGCACTAGCATATCTCACATATACTAAAACATTGTGGATCAAAGGATGTATGACTGGCTTGGTGGATTACCTCTGTCCTATGTTACCCTGCAAAATACCTTTTTCCATTATTTTACCCTGAGGTGATGTCTATCAATAATGGTAGAGTATGTTTCTTGAATGCATAAAAAGGAAAAACCCTGTTTTCCATTCCATTCCAATCTGTTAGCCTGTATCTTTTTATTTGGAAATTGAGGGCATTGATGTTGAGATATATCAGTGAACATTGTGTGTTGATTCTTGATACATCCGTTTTGTTGTTGTGCAGATGGGGTGTGTGTGAATATGTGTGTGTGTGTTTGTGTGTGTGTGTGTGTGTGTGTGTGTGTGTGTGTGTGTGTGTAGCTGAAGTTTTGCTGTGTTCCACCTGGCCCATGGTCAGGACAAATCTCTCTCACCTGCCAGTCCTGCAACCACTTGGACCCAAGTAAACACACAGAGGCTTATATTAATTAAAATGCTTGGCCATCAGCTCAGGTCTACTACTGAATAGCTCTTACACTTAAACTCAGCCCATTTCTGTTAATCTATATGTCACCACATGCTCTGTGGCTTTACCTGTATGCCATTACATACTGCTTCCTGGATGGTGGGCTGGTATCTCCTGACTCAGCCTTCAAGCCTTCCCACAATTCTCCTTGTTTGCTTATACTGCCTATACTTCCTGCCTGGTTACTAAACAAACATTATTTTATTTATCAACCAATCAGAGCAACACATTCACAGAATACAGAGCGATATCCATAGACTGTGTGTGCATGGACGTGCGTGCATGCATTTGTGTGTTTGTGTGTGTGTGTATGTGTGTGTTTCCCTTTTGTTGCCTTTACTCATCTGAGATTATTTATCCCTTTTTGTGGGTGTAGATAACCCCTTAGGTTGGAATTTCCTTTCTAGCCTTCTAAAGGGCTGGATTGTAGACAAATACAGCATATATTTGGTTTTATAATAGAATATTTTATGTTCTCCACCTATTGTAATTGAAAGTTTGGGTTTTCTCATTAATTCTACTTCCATTTTCAGGTCTTGAAATGTTTCATTCTTTTCCTTCCACTATTTGTTTTTGCATCACAGATTCCTTTAAGGGATTTATTCATACCCTCTTTAAGAAACATTGCCCTATTTATAAAGCCTATTTTAAGGTCTTACCCTGTGCTTCAGCTATGTTATAATAAATGGGGCCTACTGTGATAGGGTTGCTGTGCTCTAGTGAAGACATGTCCTAGATGTTAATGATTATGTTTTTACACTAGTGTCTAGGTATCTGGGATTGGGAAAATTATACTGTAGGTGCTGATACCTGGTCATGTCTTTATTGGGTGAGTGTTTTTGTTACCCTCTCTGGTACTTAACAGAGTATGGTGGCTGTGTGTTTCCTTGTTTGAAATTCATTAGGGATCCTGTGTGATGTAACTGTGGAGCCTTCCAAGCAAAATATGTCCTGCAGGATTGGGAGCTGACAATTAGGAATAGGATTGGCTAAGAGAGTGGGGGTGAAGATGTCCACAGAAAGGAATGAAGGGAGTTCTACCAGGATATCTTTAGAGCCCTGGGAATAGGGGCAGAGAGTCAACAGGGACCACAACAGGTGGTCAGATACAGACCTGGGAATAGGATGGGAGGATTGGATATGTTGGAGAGGAGGAAAAGTGAAGATTTGCAGTTCACCTACCTGCTTAACTTGCCTACTTTCTTCTCTTGTAGGCTTGGATGGCCGGTTCACAAAGAAAGCCTGCTGGTATTGGGGGTTGGGATATCAGGATGATTCAGGTAGGGAGACTGGAGGAAAATATCTCTGTGATCCTCTTGAGATGGAGGCAGATAAGTAGTGAATGCCTCAGCTAGTGGTCTGCTATAGAGATGGGTGTGAGACTTGAGGATTGGATTTGGAGAAGAGGAAGGAGCAGTGATGTTCTGCAATTAGCCTATTTGCTCCCCTGTCCTCTTTTTCTTGATATTTGCCTTTTGTAGTTCATGATAAATAGTTAAAGATGTCTCATAGGACCTTTCTTGACTAAGCAGTCCCATAGCATTCTGTGTAAAATTGTGTTTGTACGTATGAATTCATAAAATGAATCATTAAAATATTTCTTTCTAAAACATAGCATTGCAACTTTGGGCAAAGGTTGTTATGAGCAGGGGATGAAGAAAGGGTTCAATAATCAAGTGCACTTAGTGCTATTCCAAAAAATGTAAGTTTGGTTCTCAGCATCCTTGTCAAGTGCTTCACAATCAACTGCAACTCCAGCTTCAGAGGACAGGATCAAACACCATTATCTGGCCTTTGTGGAACTTTCATACACATTGTATGCATTCACGCAGACATATATAAATGCACATAAACAAAATTATAATTTTATAATATATGATATGTGACAAACAGCTAATAAGTATTTTTAAATTTTACTTAATTTTTTTTAAATTTTATGTGCATTGGTGTTTTACCATGGGTGTCTGGTTGGGTCCCCTGGAACGGGAGTTAAAGACAGTTTGTAGGCTGCAAGGTGGATGCTGGGAATTGAATACAAGTCCTCCAGAAGATCAATTAGTGCTCTTAACCACTGAGCCATCTCTTCAGCTCCCTAATAAGTATTTTTATGTTCAACATATACTGTCATCAGGGAAATGCAAATTAAATTGTGATGGTTGATGTTGTTCATTATCCTGTGAATATACATTGCTCTGATTGGTTGATAAATAATGCTGTTTGGCTAATGGTGAAGTAGAATAAGGTGAGGTGAGACATTCCAACTAGAGAGGGAAAAGAAGAGCTACAAGCCATATGGCAAAGTATAGACTTATAGAAATGTGTTAATTTAAGATGTAAGAGCTAGCTAGTAAGAATCCAGAACCATTAGGCCATATAGTTTGAAAATAATATAAGCCTCTGAGTGTTTATTTGGGTCTGAGTGGCTGCAGAACTGGATGGGTCACAGAAAACATCCAGATACAAAATTGACTACCATCATACACTCTGACAGCACATGTTGATGAAAATTTGGAAAAAGAGGAACCTTTAATCATTGTAGGCAGGAGAACAAACTGATACAGTCATTTTGGATATCAGTTTGCATATTTTTTGCAGAAGGTCCAGGCTTCTGCAGGTCACAGAGACTGGGAATAAAACACAGAGTTGGCAAGACAAACATAAAAACTTCTTTACTGAGGGGTAAAAACTTCTTCATTATATTTCTGACATTCTGTTTAATATTCTTCACAGCAAATTAACTACAAAGAGGATTTTTTTCCATAAACAAGTTACACAGTCACTACATAATCACAATAAAAACATATATTCTGGAACAGGTCCTCGCCATTATCTTTCCTAAACACATCCTTACACATTTTCTTAAAAACATACACTCATTTAAACATTCATTTTTTTAGATGTCTCACAGATCAAGAGCTATGATCCATAGTCGTCTACATAGGCAGTATCAGGAGTATTTCGTCCATAAGCATTTACATAGGCAATAGTTTTATAATTGTCAGAAGAACAGGTTACTTTTCTACTTTTTATACTTTTGAGTTCTGTCCAATTATCTTAACTAATCACTAAATTCTTTGTTTTTTGGTTACATGAAGTTATAATTTACAGCATTGTTTTAGCTATGATGCACACCTAAACCTGTGAACACATTTCCCAATATCAAAAAGAACTTGAACTAGCTTATTTCCTGGGAATAGATTTTTTTTCTTAATCATCAACCGTAGTGTATATGACTAAACCACAGTCTGTATGACTCCCCAAGTGCAAACTCATAAATCCTTGCTGATGTTTTTTTTTTTTCATTTTTCTGGTACCAGCATAAGCTTGTCCAATGTCCTGGCTGGCTGTGCAATTTATTGTCACTGAAGTTGATGTTCACTCTTTAACCTGGATTCACAGACAGGACAGCTGGAGCCTGAGTCATCACAATTTAAATCTTTGAGGCTAACTCCACATATAAAAGATCAGTAGCAGAAAAGAAAGAATACATTTTTTTAATTACAGATCTAAACAAAAAAAGTCTCCCTATGACTCAAGATTTCCATGTATAGAGTGCAAAGTGGGTGTTTATATGTCATCCTCTACTTTTGTGCTTTGTTCAATAATCTTACCTGAAATCCAGAGGAGAAGAAACCAAGTAATCTCTGATAAAGACAAAGTACTATTTTATGTACTTTTGTGTTTGTTGATCACACCCCAGCACAGAAGAGGATAGTCTTATAATGTTTTAAGAGGCAGGATACCAGACAAAAGAAATATCTTTGCAAATGTTGCTGACTTCCTATTGTTATAAATACTGGGACTGTCAGGAGAGCAGGCTATTTGGCCATTCTCTGAGTATGTTATCACTCCCTCTGCTTGATGCCAAATGCAGTGTTGATAATTGGTAGACATTTGTGCATGCTCTTCCACACACAGAGTTTGGCAGTGAGTACAATATAATTCAGTTTTTGTTACCAGTGAAGCTATCAGGAAGGAACAGCACCTCAGATCCTTCCTTGGTCCCATGGTTGTGTTGTGTTTGTTGGCATTTCTCACATAATAGAGTGAGTTTATTTATGCTTTAGTACTGGGCCTTAACAGATCCAATTTGCAGCTTATTTTGCATGGATTTATGTGTAATAAAGTATACCTGAATACAATAGCATACTGTGTAATCACATCCACATCCTTGTGTCCTTTCATGAATGAGTAATACAAATTCAGAGTACCAAGCAAATGGAGCTTTCCAGCAAATCCATGTTCTGAGAAGGAGCTACAGGTGCCATCAAGGTAAGCATCATGTTCTGGTACAAGCAAAAACAGATAATGCTATACAATAGCAACCCTCATGGTAGCCTATGGAGAAAAAATTGATTTTGTGGCTGTTCAAAATGGACATGCAATCAACAGCCTCGTTTGAATAGAGGAGTGGCTGTAAGGTTCATTGGGCTGTCTATTCTGGAGTAAAATACCAATTTTAGGTATTTAGATTTAATTAAAGGAAATCACAAAACCATAGTATGACAAAAGTACCCTCAAGTTGCAGATGAATAGAGAGGATTCTCTGTCACAGTGCCTGGTGGAAATTATCAGCCCATAGACTGACTTGCCAGTACCTGGACATGGAGAATGAAAGACTGCTGAGGGAAACGTGTATGGGTGATGACTGACTGTGTACATCAGAGAGATCAAAGAATAACCCTCGGATTTTGTTTCCTGAGATATTTCTATTATTGATAAATGTGGAAGAAGTTTCCTTATTAAGTAAGTAAACCATATAATTACAAAAGGACAAATGCAAAAGTCATTTACAAAACCAATTCAACACTGTAAATCTGAGTTTTATAATGCCAGCTTAGGCATTGGCTACACCAGGGCTAATTTCCCAGATATATTTGGCCCTTTAAAACTTTTTATGAGTATGATTGTTTTGTCTGCATATTCATATATGCACCATGGTCCCCAGGAAGTCAAAAGAGGGCAATAGGTCCTCTGCAATTAGAGTTGCAGATGGTTGTGGTTTTCAAGTAGTTTCTGTGTTCCTCACAGAGATTCCCTGGCAAGAACAACAATTGCTCATGTAAAGCACACATTAGTAAAGGAGCTTTTTATTTTTGTACAATATTTTATATAAAATTAAAAGTGTAGGACAGAAAAGGGTCTCAGATCCCCAGAACTGGAGTTACAGTGGGTTGTAAGCTCCTATTTGGATGATGGGCCTCTCCAAGCATGGCATGTACACACATGCACAGACACAATATACGGGCAAACACTCAAACATATCAAATAAATAAAAAACCTTAAAAAATGAGACATGGCATAATAGGAGATCTTTCTTTTTGCAACTAAAGCTCAAGTAGGAACCAAAAAAGCTGGCTTAGAATATCTTTTTGAGAAGTTGCATCTAGACTCACAATTGTGATTCACTGTTAACTATTTCAAGATTTTAATCACCAATTGCCTTAGTTAGGGTTTCTTTTACTATGAAGAGACACCATGAACATGGCAACTCTTATAAAGGAAAACATCAATTGAGGTGGCTTACAGTTCAGAGGTTCAGTCCATTATTATGGTGGGGAGCATGGCGATGTACAGGTAGAAGTGGTACTGACTGCATCTTGCAGAACAGGAAGTGGACTATGACACTGAGGGAAGCTTAAGCAACAGAGACCTCAAAGCCTGCCTCCACAGTAACATACTTCCTTCTACAAGATCACACCTATTTCAACAGGCCACACATCCCAATAGTGCCACTCCTATGCGCTTACATTCACACTATCACACCAATGGTCTTTGATTTCACAACTGATGAGAACTACCAAAACTGTTGAAAGATTTCCAATAAGCTTATAATATTAAGCAAGCAAAACTATTTGTTGTATAGATTAATAAAAAAATGAATCTTACAGCCAGAAAAATAAAAATAAATGAAAAATGAAAGGAAATGTGGTGAAAAATATACCAATCAAATAAACAAACAAAGCAAAACAAACAAAAAAAACAAAAAAACCTAAACTTACACACCTGACACACAAGCTAAAATATTTGCTAAACACTGGTCTATACTAACAGATTAAGGAAAGATTCCCAGGGAACCTGTGTGTAAACAAGGCTTCTATGCTATTTATGATGAATAAAATTATGTGAGAATTACATGCTTCTTTAATTTTTTAAAGAAAAATTTAAATGTCCTTTTTTAGTTACCTGCTACACTACTGGTTATTCAAGAGAAAGCAATTTTCTTATTTACATATATTATGAATTTCTTCAATGAATATCTACTTTGATTGTTTGGTAGGTACAGAAAATAAATAATATAATTGTATTTTTAATTTGTTAATATTTATCTTGTGTTGTAAGATTTTTTTTATTTTGGACGATGTTCCATCTACTAAAAGGAATAAGATATGTTCTGAAACTAACATGTGAAATATTCTGTAACTATTTGTTAGGATTCTTTGGTCAGTAGTGTAACTTACTCTGATTTTGTTTCTTGGTGATCAGTTGATGAAATTGAAGTGGTATATGCCCCTGTTTTAGTGTATGGAAACCTTTGTCCCACTGTAGATCCTAGAATACTTTACTGACGATTCTGCTGTTGCTAAAGTGTGTACATGTGCATATACATACTTGATGCATGCCCAAAAAACTTGCCAAATTAACTGTTTTCCTGTAGCATAGTAGACAAAAAATATCAGTTCCATTTTCCCACTTGTCTGCAGAAAAATTCAAGTGCTTCCATTGAAACTTGCCTCCATCTACTGAGTGTTTTTTTCTGTTATGTGGATAACTTGGTGTTGGTTATAATTCTCATTCAGGAAATGTCATGGCTTATGTTCTAGTTCTTCTAAGAGTTTGTAATTTATGTTCATTATACTTCAGAGGATGTCTTGCTCATTCATTTAAATAAAGCATTAATTGGGCACCTGCATTTTTGATTGATTAACTGTCATTAATGAATAGAAACCCACATTTCAACATAAACACAAAGCAATCTTTAGGGAGAAAGAACTGCTTTTGAAAATCAACAAGAAGAGGAAGAGAGGGATGAAAAGAGAGGAGAGAAAAATTCATTGATAAATGGTAGCAGAGAGACCATCTAGAAAGGCTGTTGGAGACCTCTAGTACAATGGCTGTTGAGAGGTGCCTCCTATGTTTTTAGTTACACAATAAGAATCAGGGCGAAGAATAAATACTGCTCAAAGTAGAGTATATGGCCAAAACTCATGGAGTGAAAAGAGACATCATGAAAACACTAAGGTACTCAAACAAATCAAATGACCTTGGGAAGAAGAATATGAAATTCCCTGTGTCACTGTATGAGAACAATCTGCAAGCCTCTTCTGTAGATGTAAGAGTGAGGCATATGTCATTTTCTACATATACCCAAGAAGTCTTTGTTACTGGTGAATCTCCCCTTACATTCACTGTAGGGAGCTGCTGCAAAGTTGTCACTATTGCATTTCTGCACAGAGGAACCTAGTCTATATTGTGCTCCCATTCACCAAAGCATCCCATGGCCACCCTACGACACTGAGGAATCCGGATCCTCCACAGCCTGGGGAAACTGTGAAGGAACATGCTCACATAGTCCTGTGTGATATGAGGCCCTGTCCCAAATCTGCAATACACAGAACTTCAGGTAACCAGACTGATTAGATCCACCTTTCAGAAGGTAGACAAGACTCAAAATTTCAAAGTTCAGGCCACTGGGTACACTTGAAGACTTTGGTGATGTTGATAACAATTAGAGAAGAATTACACAATATAAACAACAGTATAAATATCCTGAGCCAAGTAACCTGCAGTACTCAGACTACATACACCCCAGGCATATTTCCAGAAGAAAATCTTTCACTTTGAAAACCATCAATAAAATTTATAAAGCCAGCCATTCTGCCAGATTCAGAAATACCAATATAAAAACTTGAGAAATGTTTAAAAGGCAGTACAATTAAATATGCAAATGAACATAGCAACTTTCTGGTTACATGTCCCTTAGTAAATGTAACTCTTGATGTTTAAGGATGCTAAGCAATTCCTTAAATGTCTTTCGCCATTTGAGATTCTTCTGTTGAGAATTCTCTGTTTAGCTTTGTAGCCTATTTTTAATTGGATTGTTTGGTATTTTGATGTCTAGTTTTTTTAATTCTTTATATATTTTGGAAGTTAGCCCTCTGTCAGATGTGGGGTTAGTGAAGATATTTTCCCATTCTGTGGACTGTCGTTATGTATTCACTCATAAGTGGATACTTGATGTAAAAAAGCAAAGAATAAGCAGACTACAACCCACAGCTCCAGAGAACCTAGCTAACAAGGAGGACCCTAAGAGGGACATATAGACAGCCCAGTGAAGGAGAAACAGATGAGATCTACATGAGCTAAGGGTGAGGGGGCTAATGGAGAGCAAGGAATAGAGGATGAGAACATAAGGAAATGGTAGGTTTGAGCTGGAACGGGGACAGAGTGGAAGAGCAAGGAAAGAGATACCATGATAAATGGAGACATTGTGGGAATAGGGAAAAACAGGGTACTAAGGAAGTCCCCAGGTATCCACAAGGATGACCTTACCTTAGACTACTAGCAATATTTGAGAGGGTTCATGAACTGGTCTACTCTGGTAACCAGATTAGTGAATACTCTAAGTGTCATCATAGAGTAGTCATCCAGTTTCTGATAGATGCAGAGATACACAGTCAGGTGCCAGGTTGAGCTCTAGAAGTCCAAATGATGAGAGAGAGAGATGGGATTCTATACAAAAGGGACATCGAATCATGATGGGAAAAAGTACAGAGATGGCCAGCCAAACTAGTAGAAACCCAAGAACTGTAGACCAATAGCTGTGGAGCCCCCACAAGACTGAATTAACCCTCTGGATACTCAAGACAGTAGTTTACCTTGAACTGTTTCAGGGGCCCCTAGGAAGGCGGATCAGGATCTGTCTCTCATGCATAAGTGGGCTTTTGGGCCCAGGGCCTAAGGTGTGACACCGTGTGCAGCCTTGGTGAAAGGGGTAGGAGCTTGGACCTACCTCAACTGAATGTACCATGCTCTGCTGACTCCCTATGGGAGACTTTGACTTGGAGTAGGTGGGAATGGGGGGAGGCTTGGGAGAAAGGCTGGGGGGAGGGAAGAGGGAAAAGGGGGGGATGTAGACAATTTTCTAAACAGCCTTCTTAAATAATAGCACAGCAGCCACGACAGGCTTAGGGGCATAGACACAGCTTCTGCAATAGCCTTACTGGCAGGCAACACCCAGATCCAGGAAAAGCCTTAAGCTGATACCACCCAGGGATCCATCCAGGGATCTACCCAGGGATGAGGAAGTACATGACATCCCAAACATTCCAACCATCAGATAAGGTGGCCAGATGTCCTTGAGTCTAGCACACACCTATATTTTGTTTTACAGATACCCCTAGACAATTGTCAGCCAATCATGGTCCTGAACTCTGGAAATCCCCTCAGCCAAACCTCAGCTATAATTAAAAACCCCACCCCACCAGAGCACAGGGATCTCTGCTCTCATCACTGTGTTGGACAGACAGAGAGATCAAGCTCCAGAGCTTGAAATAAAGGTTCTTTGCTTTTAAATGCAGGATTCAGTCTCTGTGGTGGTCTTGGGGGTTCCCATGATCTAGGTATAGCATTAACAAAAGACATATATCATTAAAAGTAAGCAACATAATTAAGCTGAAGAAATTAATGAAAAAGATTAAATGGTTAAAATATTCAACAATAAACTAAATTAATGAAATGAGATTCTCCTGATACAAAAGCAATAATATGCCTGTTGCAACTAGAAGGATGAGAAACTGATGGGACTTAAGGTCTAACTAAATCACTATAGCCAGGGCTGTCAGCTGCAATTATCCAACTTCCCCAGCACCTCCCCCTTACACAGTAGCAGAGTGCTCTTCTCATCTCCAGTCAAGCAGCACATTGGCAGCTGAGCTGCCTGAAGCAAGGGGTTTTTGTTAGGGACTGTGTCACTGTGGGAGGAACATGTGTAGCTTGCATGCAGTAATAAACTCCCAAATCCTCAGCCTCCACTCTGCTTATTCTGAGTGTGAAATCTGTCCCTGACCCACTGCCACTGAACCTGTCTGGAACCCCTGTGCCCAGGTTGGACACCAAATATATTAGGAGCTGTGGAGACTGGCCTGGCCTCTGTAGGAACCAATACAAATAGGTTCTTCCATTACTATATAAGAGGCTCTGACTTGACCTGCATGAGATGGAGGCTGATTGTCCAATGGTAACCGTCAAAGAGAGTGGAGTCTGGGTCAGCACAACATCGCCACTGGTTCCTGAAATTACAATAGAATGGGACAAAGTCATGTTAAAACTTCCCAAACAATCTTAGTGAATTCCTTTGTTACTCATTACAATTAGATCCTGGTATGTTTTATGATTTTAAAAAATATATCAAATGCTTTTTTTACAAAACAAGTGAGTGGAAGGTCCTCAAGTTCATAATCTGCAGTACCCCTTCCCATCTACATCAAAATCTTCATCCTAGCTCAGCTCCTGTCTCATATAGAATTTCCCATTGTCATGTAACTAAAATTCCTATGTGCATCCTGGAGAATGGTACCTGCCTCATCTCACATGGACATCATACAGAAGCAACTAAAGCCCACCCTCCATCCCCATTCTACTCCTGCTTCTCATTCTCTCCTTACCCAGAATCCAGAGCATAAACAGAAACAGGGACTGGACAGGGCACATCATTTTGAAGAATGAACTTAGGAGAGTGAAGGCAAGAGGACAGCTGAGCTTTTATCTCAGGACAGCAAGGCAGGGACCTCCCCAGGGAGCAATATGCAAATACCCTGGTATGTATGGCAATGTACATAGAGCAGAGAGTTGTGTGGGATTCTTGAATTTAAAAAATAACCCAAAAATGTGTTCTTGTACATCAAGAGTGAATGTAATAAAACAAAATGTGATGACTGATGAGAGACTAGTTGGATGCTGAAAGATTAGCAATGTGGTTCAAATTAAATGTAAATATACATTAACAAATAGTCTTATTTTATAATTTGAAATTTACTCAATTTTTTGTAAACATTCATAACTAAGTTGCAGAGAACTAGGGAAATGTAATTAAGACATTAAGCTCAAAATTGTCATGAATGAAACTTTGTAATCATAGTCAATAATACATTGCAAGATTACAAGATGGAAGCAAGTCACTCAATTCTCTCATCAATGTATTGACTGTATCTTACTAAGTATTAGAAAATAGACTTAATTATAATCAGGTTACTGACTTATGTGCTGAATGTTTGACAAAGAAATGCATACTATAAGCATTGCCATAATAAACACACATAATTTTCATAACATTGTAATGTTCTTTTTATTCAATTTCTCTTAAGCTTACACGTCAGAGAAACTCTGACCTTCTTGCTGTCACTGCAGATTATGTGTTTTTTGAAGTTCTCAAGTCTCATTTAAATGAAATCATATAGCTCCTGTGCCTCAGTGACTTAATTTCATTTTCCGAGTAAACCTGTTTCTTTAAAGGTTTTTTCATGTTCTGTGAATAAGTAAATAAAAAGTCTCTATTTTTGGTTCCTTTAGTGATGGCAACATTTATTCTTCCATGTGGACCTTCTCATTTTTCTACCTCGTGAAGTTATTAATAAAGGTATTATGAATACTTTTGTACCAGATAATATGTAAACATGTATCTTCATTTATCTTGAGCAGGTACCAATTTGTTGTGTATTTGGCTACCTCCATGTCAGACATGAAAATGAATTAGGGTTTATTAACTGTAGATTGTTTTGTGCAACAGTGTCAATGTTCTGGAACGCGTTTCGTTCTCAGTCATTGTGAACTACATTTCCTTATAGTCACAGGAGATACTTGGTCATTGAATTCTTGGGTCTTTTTTGTTGGTTCCTGCTACAAGCAAGAGACTATGCTCTAACGTATTAGTCTAGATGCATTGCTTACACGTTGTTCACAGCTCTCCCTGTAGTTTTCACTGTTCTTAATTTTGTCTCTAGGTCATTGCTTAACATGAACATCATTTTGTTGCTAATGCCTTTTAGATTTGTAACAAGGTGTGGCTGCTGTTATCAAATAAATGACAAGATATGCAATTCAACTGCTTTTAAAAAAAGTATTGGTTACATAGGGCAGCTGACTTGGTTACATTTCCTAGCAATTATTTTCATAATTATTTTCTTTCCAATATGTATGGTTCCAAATGACAGATTAGAAAGCCACAGATACTGCCTCAATTAGCTATACAAAAAGACATGGATCAGATCACATTAGCTTGAACAAATGGAAGAACAAATATGTATCCATAAAAAACATTAAATATGAGCAAAAATAATTCATCCGACATATAAACTAATTACCAGATTGCTGATTGTGAACATGAAACTAGGGTACTCTTAAAGTATAATGCAGGCAAATTCTTGTCAGCCTGAGATTTGGGGATGACTTAGTACAGCACCAAAGTGATGAGCCATGGACAAAAGTGTATAAGACAGACTTTAATAACTTGGCAAATGTTGGTCAGTGAAACACGGTCAAGAGACCAGAACGCTTTCAAAATCTCTATCTCTTAAAGGAGTATTATCTTAAATATCCAAACCTTTCTTCAGTATAACAATAAATCCAATCTTTTTACTTTTAAAATCATAATACAATCATATCATTTTAGAAAATGAAGTAAAGATTTCAACATGCACTTCATCAGAGTGTATGTATATACACACAGTGGAATATGTGTGGAACAATGCGAGAGAGAGAGAGAGAGAGAGAGAGAGAGAGAGAGAGAGACTTTTTAAATTATGACAGGAGAAGTTTTATTTAAAGAAACAACTTCTTAAAGAAGAATGATCAGCCTTCCATTGCAGTCATGATCTTAAAAGATCTGAGGTCCTCCACAGAATCACTGCCTTAGAACAGAAGACACACGGCTGCTTAGAGAAGCACAATAGCTACATGACCTTTGAATTGCAATGCAATTTAAAAAAAAATGAGGGTTATATAATGTTATCTTGTTTAATGTATTGGTACATATATAATATAATTCTTCATTCTTTCTTACTATTTGACTTAATGAGGATCAATACCAGGAATGATCACCAAACTATCTATTCTAACTTCCTACATTATCAGCATTGCTACAAGCACATTTCTCAGAATCCTTTTTCAACTTTATCATCTCTGATGGAATTGCTTTTTTTGTGATTCATACAAGTAGAAGATGGGCATTGAATAAGAAATAAGATCTGCCAGAAGAGGCATAGTCTGATAAAGGTAAGGATTGGGAAATCACCTATAAAGTGCAACAAGCAGCTGAGAGTGTGAGGACACCAAGCCTGTTCTGTCTGGACAGGCTTGAGCACCACAGATTCACTACCTTACACCTTGGTTCAGATGGTCCCTGGAGAAACACCAAAGACCCCTAATTTGTATTATCAATTTCCTGATATGAGCATAAAGTTGCCTAATGGCTGTTGCTCAGACCATGTATTTAAACCATCCTGTTTGGAATATCTACAGTGCTATGTGTATTATATGTCTTGGGAAATTTTTTTTCTAGCTCTGTCTATTTGATATTTTGTGTGTTTCATTTACCTTAATAGGCACTGTCTTCATTAGGCTGGGGAAATTTTCCCCAATTATTTTATTGAAAATATTTTTCTGTGCCTTTGACCTGGGTTATCTTTTCCATTCATTCCTATTATTTTTTTAAATTTGGTCTTATCATTGTGCCCTAGATTTCCTGGATGTTTGTGTCCTTTTGTATCTTAACAATTTCTTTTGTTAGAGTATTTGCCTGTCTTCAATACCTGAAAGTCTTTCTTTCATGTCTTATTGTAATAAGCAAAGAACTGTCTCATTTGTTTTCAAAAGTTGAGGGTATTCTCCCTTCCCACTTGAAGCAAAGCAACTACCCTGCCATTTCTGCTTGTGAGTACACATATCCTTGTATGATGTTCCCTTGATACCTCACCTTACTGGATTCTCTCCACCATTCTGATACCAAACATTTTCTAAAGAATTTGAGTTGTCTTCCTACCAAGTCATCATCCCCACTTTTGAATACAATATCATCTTTAGCCTACTCTTTCTTTCTATAACTGCTTGGCCTATGGGATTGTGTGGTATAGCTGTAACATGCTTTATATTATAATAAACAGAAACAGGTAACAATGACTCCTAGAAATAGATTGCATAGTGCTTTATTAACCTTGAATTTTCTCAATGCTGATGAGAAAGGAACAGCAGCTGCAGAAAGACATTGGATGACAGACAAAACTCCTGAACTATACCAACCGGTTTATTTCAAAGGTATGCTGACCTCAGAATGGAAACTTGGATGTGTTCTACATTGGGAAAGGGGTTTTGCCTTTGTTTCTGCAGGAGAAGAAAAGCTATGAATACCAACAAAATTAATAAAAATTCAATTCAAACAGGAGAAACCCCTTGAGGAAAAGTAAAAGCTCATCCACCAATGTAACATCTCTACAAGTTGTAAGAAAAATTTAACAATCAATGGTTGGGGTAGGTTTCTGTTTTTGTCTTTCCAGGATAATGGAAATACCCATCTTTCAGAAATCATAAGGCCTTGGATATCTGGATGTTTACAGCAGAAATAAAGAATCCATTGGTACCAATCTACGCAGGGTAAAATCTCACTGCCTAACATCTATATCTCTTTTGATCTAGAAAAGTTGTGGTTCAAATTCAATTATAAACCAAGCTGGCTTTAGAGATGGAATTGGCTCACTCCTTCTCTAAAACCAAGCATATTGCTAAAAGAAAGGGTTGAGAGATTCTTCAATCCCATATCATAAGAGCCCTCTGGGGTGTGACAGAAGGAAACCAAAAAAATGAACCATTGTCTTCAAGATTCTAATTCTCTTCATGTTTACTCTTGATTTCTCAGAATCCTTTCTTACTTGTTATGTCCTCTTTAAATCCAAAATTTCCATTTTGAAAAAAAATAAATTTTTACAATAGCAATCTCTGAAGTCTCCAGAAGGAAGATAGGGTTCCAACAACAACTCTACCCAATCCAGAATGATGCCATGGTAATCATCATCATACTACACTTCTTGCCAGAATTTCAGACAATCTTACCCATTACTCTAAGACTTGCTGCAGAATCTAAAGTTAGTCTAACTGAGATTTAACTATCTGAGCTTTCTCACAGTACCCAACAGAGATACTATCACCCCCTAAACAGCAGGAATGACGCCCTTCTTCCTAAGATTTCATATTTCTCAGGGTTATGGATGATGGTTATAGGGTTGGGGGTGGAAGAAAACATTAAACTCAGTATTCTCCTTAAGAAAAGAAAAAGTATCTCAAGAAAAGAGAGAAAAAAAGAAATGGAATGGATAGGTATAAGATATTATGGTAGATTATTTTATATACTAGTAAACAAATTTAGTAAAATAGCAGCCTTAGATAATTTGCACTGTAATTTGTACTGTTATGGATTCTTATATCTTGATACAAATGTAAAATATTTTTATATTCCTATTTTAGATAATTTGTATATTGATACAAATACAGAACTATATTTGTTATAATATACATATATTTCTACTCTTATTTGCAATATTTGTATATTGATACAAATGTAAATTTATATCTGTCATACTGTGTGTATGTTCTACCTCTGTTTAGGATATTCTGTATATTGATATATATTTAAGATTATTGTCATATCGCATATCACACTATACATTGCTACCTCTATTATAAATATCTTGTGTATTGTCACAATTTTGAAGTCATTGTCCTTTACCATACATTTGCTTATAGACTGTTTACCTTGTTTACATGAAACTTTATTCCTTAGGTTATTTCGGTAGATAAGACTTATAGTTTTATAGTCACCTATGCTTGTCATCTCTGTAGTTAAGTTAGTTAGGTGGTCCAGATTTACAAATACATAGGTCAGATAGACCGGTAATCTTCAAATACTTCATAGACCTAGAGGATATGGCATTTAAATAACTTAGAATTCTCTTGACACGAGACACAATTGCTCCTGGCAGCACCAACTTGATGCTAAGAGACCATTGGTCTTCTAAGACATTTCCATTTGGAAGTTAGTCTTCTTGGCACAAAATGGCCTATTGGGCAAAGAACTGCCCTTACCTCAACTGCTGACAATATGAGTACTATCTGTCTGGAAAAGCAGGACACAAGGAAAAGTGACTTCTGAACTCTGCCAAGACAGGGTAAGATAGTCTTTCAGAATTCCTGCTTCTGAAAATGGCCTATCAGATAATCTAGGCCTGTAGCCAATTTGAATGCACAAACAATGCTGAGAAACATTAGGTGACTGTCCAGGCTGTCAGCTGTCTCGATCTACTCTTGCAAGATTCCTGAAAGTTGCATGCATCCATCTTCCATTTCTCAGGTATCATTATATTCCTTCTCAGGTCTTTGATGGGATTGAACACTAGCAGTTATAGTTACGACTTAATATATATATATATATATATATATATATATATATATATATATATACATATAATCTTAGATAGAACATATTAAGTATTAGATTTAGGTTCTTTAGGATAGGACACCTTTTGGAATGATCTTTGTAATATGCCATTTACCTACGCTCTAGACTTCTCTGGATTTTAGTATGTGTTTCTTGCTTGATATTGTTCGCATTGGTTGTAGCTCCATCTTCTCTAGGTCATTATCCCTCATTATTCCTGGACAATATTTGATAACCTCTTGTATAATATTAGGGGAACAGCCTTAATATTATACATCCCAGGGCTCAGGAGAGAGAACTACTAACGGCGAGGACTATTATCAGGAAATATAATCTCAGCACACCGAGTTCTATAGTCCACCTGCTTTAATTCCTCTGGCATAACATCCTTTATACACAGCTTCAGTTCTTTTCTCATGTCTAGCTCCTTTCTTGCCTGATTTCTCTATATTTATCCACTGTCCCTTCTAGGTTCTATCTTAATTCCTTCATCTAGTTCTGCCCTTCTAGGTTCTCATCCATCTTGTTCCTTCCCATATCATCTCTTCTCCCGTCTCCTCTCTCCTCTTCTCGTTCTACCTCATCTTGTTCTTCCTCATCTTCCATCTCGTTCCTCTTGTCCTCTCTTCTAGCCTTCAATCTAGTTCTTCCCCATCTCAGTTCATTCCTCTCAAGTTCTTACCCATCTAGTTCTTCCATTCTCTTTTCTCTTCTCTGTCCTCTCGTGCCCTGGGAGTCCTGGTATATATACACTTACAAGCAGTAATCCCTTGGCAGTGCAAAGCCAGGCTTCCAGGGTCTAATGGAGGGGTGATAAGAATCACACAGGGAGGCAATAACTGTTAATTATCACTTGCAACCCCAAAGGGAAGTGACAATGGGGAAATGAATTAACTAAAGGCTAAATTCAGGTAATATCTAAGAAGAGGGTTCTTATGTGCTCAACTATAATCTTAAACGTGGTTGGTAGAAAATGTTAAGAATCTATAAGTTGATAGGTCAATGGGAGAAATAAAACTGTCTTCTTTTTTCCTGTAGCTCCTGTCTGTCCAAGCTATCTGCCATTTTTCTGCAGGGTGGGGGAAAGTGTGCTCAGTCGCTAGGCAACCTGTGTACAGCTAGATGCCTCTGGTGATAGTTAAAGGGAGATCTGGAACTGGTGGTAAGGTTTGGGAAAAGAGGAAGTAAGGCTTAATTGGCACATCCTCCAGGCCTTCTCAAACAGGTAGCCTGGATGCTTAAGTCTGTTCTTAGAGAATACAGAGGTATCTCTGATAAGGTACTTTCCTCCATCCGGTGATGGACCTGGCCGGATGCTACCAATAATGATAATTACAGGGAGGCTTGAACTGGGAGTTCTGGCTGAGCATAGCTGTTAGCACAGAAGTTTATCTAAATATTCCTAGAAGTGGTTAGGTAAGTAGTTAGAGGTCTATAAAGTTAGTAAGGCTGTAAGAAAGGAGGGGTCTGAGCTAAATTGTGTAAAGCTATTACTTAATGTCTACCTGACCTAGGCGGTGTCCCCTTGTGGAATTTACCTTAAGTCGGGAGACTCGGTGGGAATTGGGTGACCACCTGGGCGATGTCTCCTTTAGTCCTTGAAAGTGGCTAGGGGAGATATCTGATTCCAGAGAAAGCCTTTCCTGAGGCTGTTCTCCAAATACCTGGAATGTGTATGTCCAGAGAGTGATCAGTCCACACTGTTAGTCTTTCTTAGGGAAAAGTCAATTGGGAAATCTATGAAGGCACACATGATTTTCATAACAGAATACAGCTGATATATAACAAGCCAAGTAACACCAAAAACTCCTTGGGATTTGGCTTCCTCTGGAGGAATTCTCTGATTCCTCCAGGTAGTGACTTTGCCATAACCAGCTGAGTTCCTATGATATTCCTGCGGCCCGCAGCAATAACCATTCATTTGTATATAGTCTTGTATTAGGTTAGAACCTTCTTATTTAGACAAAAGGGGGAAATGTAGTGGGTAGCCATTCCAGCTTTGATCTGGAAGTTCCAACCCCCATTGAGGCTTCAGTAACTGTCATACCTACAAGGAGGAGCCAAGAGAGGACCCTGAAGACCCGAGATCTGGATATGCCTCCTCTCTTATTTCCTGGACACTGGATGCTGGAAGTAAACGGAGCAGAGTTCTCCAGAATACACCACCGGACTGCGCTATGTCTTTCCCAGACCCTGCAACCTATCTATCCCTTCATTTTAAGTTATGCCACTAAATAAACCTCCATTTTAACTATGTGGAGTGGCCTTAATACATTCACCAATAAACGTAATAGTGCCACTCCCTATGAGATTATAGGGACCAATTACATTCAAACTACCACAGTGTGTATGTGAGATGTGTGTAGTGTGTGTGTGTGTTCATGTGTGTGTCCGTGTGTGTGTCCGTGTGTGTGTGTGTGTCCGTCCGTGTGTGTGTCCGTGTGTGTGTGTGTCCCTGTGTGTGTGTGTGTGTGTGTGTGTGTGTGTGTGTCCCTGAATGTTTGTATATGAGAGAGACAGAAAAAAATCAATAAAGGTTTTTAAGGCCAGTAAGGTGACTCAGAGGGCAAAGGCACTTGCCACCAAGTCTGATATCAAACTTGAGTTTGATTTCCAGAAACCAAATAGCAAAAAGAGGGGATCAAGTCCAAGTTACTCTCTGATATCCACAAACATGTCATGTCACCTGTGCACCTACAAACATGTACACACATACACACAAATGAATGGCCACATACATGCACACAGAGGTAATTAATTAACTAAAATGTAATAAATTAATGGAGTTTAAGGGAAGAAAAAGAAGAAAAAAAACGGAAGAAATGGGCACCAGTAAGGAAGTAAAAAAAAAAAATCTCTCCAGAGTCTAGAAAAAGGAAAAAACACTCTCTCCTAGAGTCTCCAAATTGAAATGCAGTTTGCCAACATCATCATCACTTCAGACCAATGAATCTTACGTTGGATACCAGAACTCCAAAACTATAAAAAGGTAAATCACTTGTATCAAGCAACAGAATTTGTTGATTACAGAAAATATGTCATATAATATACAGTTCTTTCCTGAATATACTTACAAAGTTTTTCATACCAAAATATGTAAGAGACATTGAACTCTTTATTATTTCTGGGCTCTGCAAAAATTTTTCATCATTATTTCAGACACATTGGCTCTCAGGCAGAAGGAGGAAGTGTGCAGGTCCAGGGCTGTGGGTGGTGTGGGGAGCTGGCGAGACTCTCAGAAGAGGTTTTTGTTGGAGGCTGAAGCACTGTGAGAGGATAATTGTGAAACTGCTTATAGTAATAAACTGTCAGGTCTTCAGCCTGGACACTGCTGATGGTGAGAGTGAAATCTGTCTCAGATCCACTGCCTATGAAACGATCAGGGACCCCAGTATCTTGAGTGGATGCAATGTAGATTACCAGTTTAGGAACCTGCCCTGGTTTCTGCTGGTACCAGACCAAGCGGTTCTTCTGATTGGAGCTTAAATAAAGACTGTCACTTGACCTGCAGCTGATGGTGACCTTCTCTCCTATTGACACAGCCAGGGAGGATGGAGACTGGGTCATCACGATGTCTGCACAGGCACCTGGAATCAAGAAGAGTAATGAAAGCATAATACACAAACATGGAATACATTAACAGATTAAATTTGTCATTTAATAACTTTGAAATGTCATATTGTCAGAATGTTATTGTGTAGGAAATATTGCACCCTGACATACACTGTCAATTTCTGATATACAAAGAAGTGACTTTGAAAATATTATAACACTTTTACTTTCTCACCAGACACCCAGAGGATCAGGGACATGAGGACCTGGATCTGTGACTCCATCTTGCTCCCCCTGCTGTCTGATGCAGCTCTGTTCTCACCACAAAGGCCTGGTTTATAAATTCTGAGCAGCTGGGCTGGACTGCAGAGGTCCATGCAAAGCAGTCAGCAAATACAAAAGCAAAGGCCTGGGCAGTTGCATGAGAGTGACTGGTGTCAATCAACAGGCAAAAATATCATCACAGAGAACATGAGCAATCTCTGAAATATATTGGCTTCCAGCTCTCCAACAGATTTCTACTAGGTGTTCTAAAAGCAATTTTGGTTAAAATCCAAGACATACTTAAATCAGGTGACTTTTGCAGAAACATTAGGAGAGCTATCTCAGACTGACAGTCCTGGGTAAATGGCATGTTCAAAAAATGACAACAGCAAAAGAAACAGAGTAAGAAAACATGCAATGAAAGAAAGAATGCTTTGGAAAGAGGAAAAGAGAAAAGGCAAAAAAAGAGAGAACTGAGGCTATATTTGTTCATTCTCTCCCATCTACAAAGCCACTCTTATAGTAAGGACAATGAACAAGAGTACCTCAGATATTTGGGCTCCTCCAGGCTAAACAGGGGACAGAGATGCAAAAGAAAGCCCATATTCCATATTTACTTTGTAGAAATCCTGGGAGATATTAATTTAAGATTTTATCAAGGTACTTTAATCTCAAAGGAAATTTAACCCCAGCAGAAGCTACCAAGTATTAGCCCCACTCCTTCAGGAAATGAAAAGAGGGCTCTAAATTGGGGGAATTGAAGGGGAATAAGACAAACTAGATTTCTTCACAAAGTCATTGCTTTTTGTTCCAGAAATACATACTCTAGTATAATCTAGAAATTCTAGTATAATCTAGAAATTGGCAGTATTGAAGCTGCATTAATTAATTAAGATGGTCTTTCTGACATCATGATCAGGTAAAAGTCTTTCCAGAAGGGACACAGCCATCCTAAATCAAGAAATAACTTTACAGAGACCAATAGGCCACAGAATCAGAGATTGTTGCCATCCAAAGGTAAAAAAAAAAATGTTTGATTATGAATGAAAATCAATAATAATAACAAATCACAGAATCTGCCTGGACTTTAGATTAGTGAACTCTGAAAGTATATATAAGAAGTAAATTATAAACCCAGTATTATGTGTAATGTACAAAATAACAGAAAAATAAATTAATAAAATATCACGGCAAGAAGTTGAGATTCATCAAGGTGGCGGTGGAGGTGCATGCCTTTAATACCAGCATTCGGGAGGCAGAGGCGGTGGATCTCTGTGAGTTCCAGGCTAGCCAGGGCTACAGAGTGAGTTCTGGGAAAGGTGCCAAAGCTATACAGAGAAACCCTGTCTCAGGAGAAGGAGGAGGAGGGGGAGGATCAGGAGAAGGAGGAGGAGGAGGTGGAGGAGGAGGAGGAGGAGGAGGAAGAAAAAGAAGAAGAAGAAGAAGAAGAAGAAGAAGAAGAAGAAGAAGAAGAAGAAGAAGAAGAAGAAGAAGAAGTTGAAGTTGAGATTCACATCTTTAATCTCAGAACTGGGGAGACAGAAGCAGAAGGCTTATGTTTGAGGTCAGCCTGGAATATATAGCAGGTTCTAAGCCAGTCTAATCTATGCATGGAGACAATCACTCAAAAATGTATCATTAATCAACAAGTTGCAAGGCAGATGATGTCATTTTCTATCCAAAGCAAATTATTTATCTGAGGTTAAAGTTTTATCATGAAGGCAAGAATACTACTAAAACTTAAATATATGTATATTTGGACATCCCCTGTCCTGACCACCTGCTGCCAAATACCTGGCAACTGCTTCCTAAATTACCACACAGAGACTTGTATTAATTTTAAATGTTTAGCTGATAGCTCAGGCTTGTTACTAAGTCTTAAATTAACCCATAATTCTTATCTGTATTTAGCCATATGGCTTGACACCTTTCTCAGTACGGCATTCTCACCTTCTTCTCTGCATTTGCCAGTGACTCTCTGACTCTGCCCTTCTTTTTCCCAGAATTCTCCTAGTCTGGTTCTCCCACTCAATCTCTTCCTGCACAGCTATCAGCCAATCATCTTTTAATTAGCAAATGAGGGTAATTCATACTCATAGCATACAGAAGGATCATTCAAGAGCAAAATATACATTTAGTCGCTATGCATTTTCCCTTTATTTTGCATTTAATATATAATGTTATATATCAATTTCCCAGGTATAAAATATTAAATAATTTCTGATAAGCACATTCACATCTCATCTATGAATTGCTAACAAACCAACATAATAGAGATACAAACAGAATGTGGATTAAAAAAGATTTCAATCTCAAAGTCAAGACTATGACAGATAGGCAGCTCTGGCCCAGTCAGTGTCTAACAAGTTGTCATGTGTTCTCAATCTTTGCTAAACTTTGTACTTTGCTTTGTGACAGCTTCAGTGAGCTCAGGTTGTGCTTCATGCCATTTACTGCTATTCATTCAGATTGGACACATGGAGACAGGGGTCTTACAGTTAAGCATGTGAATCTCACAGTATATAAGTTGAGTGCATAGTGACTAAAATGATAAAAATCCTGTGTTAATACAAAAGGCCTTACAGTCCTTAGTTGGGTAGTGAAAGGCTGAGTCAGAGACACTGCCAGCCACCACCATGACAAGCCACATGTCAAGATGCGAGTAAGCCACAAGCCACGTGGCAAGGTATAGATTTATGGAAATGGATTAATTTAAGCTATAAGAACAGTTAACAAGAACCCTTCCACGGCCATACAGTTTGTAAGCAATATAAGTCTCTGTGTTTACTTGGTTGGGTCTGAGCTGCTGTGGGACTGGCAGGTGACAAAGATTTGTCCTGACTGTGGGCAAAGCAGGAAAATTCTAGCTACAGGTAATAATCAAAATACTAAAAGTACAGAATGAAAAAAGTATATTAAAAGCTGCAAGGGGGATAAAACCAAGTCACATATAGAGGCAGGGCCATTAAAATAACATCTGACTTTGCAGTGGAGACTCTAAAAAGAAGATGGGTCTAAGTGGAAGTTCTATAAAGTCTGAGAGACCACAGATGACATCCTAGTCTACTATTCTGGGCCAAACTTTCAATCACAATAGACAAAGAAAGAAAAACATACCATGATGGCATGAACCTGCAGGAATAAGGATCACAATGGGTAAGGTGTCAAGTGGGAGGATCAGGTATTGAGTAATTAAGAAGACAGAAGCAAAATCTGGGACATGGAGGGTTTGCATAAACTGACAATTTAGCCCAAACACATTTATGAAGCATAAGTCTAATTAATCTTTATCAATAAAAAATAAGGAGTCAGATATTGGGGTAAAAAACCTGAAAAATTAGAAAAGAAAGAAAACAGCCACAGTTGCTTCCAACCTTTATTGTTCCTCCACCCAAAAAGGCTGAGATCCTCTTTCAGCTCCTTCTTACTACTTTCATTTCTATATTCCTCCCCTTTCTCTCTTCAGAACAAGATCCCTGAATCTAATCTCCTTTGTTAAGCTTTTGTTCTGACCATTACCAATAATAACTTATAACCAACTCCCTTAATTGATGACAAATATCCATTATCTACTGAATAACCAAAAACTGCCCATCATGACTCTTGGGAATGTGGGCATTCTGTTCTTAAAATTACTTCTTGTTGTCTGGGGCAACAGCATCTTTAGGGGACCCTGAAAAGAAATTGAGATTATTGTCAAGTCCTGGGAGAAGTAACTGTACCATTTGTTGTCCAGTCATCTCTGTGTAATAGGAAAATGGAGGGCTTATCTCAAGTCCTGGTTAGAGTAGTCTGGGAGGCTGAACCATCTCAGCTAGCTGCCTTGAAATTGTCCTGAGCAGTTTGTAGTCTACAGCCAATCTTTGGGTGGTGTTTTTCAGCTTAGCAATGTTATCACAATCCAGGTAGAATGGTCCTGGTGGGGCTCCAATCTTCCTTTTGGAGACCTTAAATATCACTGTTAGGCATGGTCATGGTTCACCACAGAAAACTTAAGCAATTAAAATGTCATATGCAGCAGATTTTGAAGAGGTTAAAGGCCATAATTTGTTATGTACATTCAGAGTACAAAATCTTAATTCCTAGTTACCTGAGAGAGATTCAAACCTGAAATTATGTACAGGAAGCTAGATGAAACCCTTTTCTAGAATTATTAAGTACTATGACCATTAATATCATGACAAAAAGTTTAAATATATATATATATATAATAAACTTTGAGATAATATCTATACCTTAAGAAAAATGTTAAAAAGTCAAAATAAAATGAAAGAATTACAAGATTTGTGGCAATAGAATAGTCTCTTAATTTTGATTTTTCTTCTGCCCCATACAAGGTGGCTCTTCTGACATGAGACAGAGATTTTGGATTTTCCTTCAACAAGCATGCTTGGTTTTAGAGAAGGAGAGAATAACAGAAATGAGCATTTGGGAAGATATGTGAAGTTTTGTCCTGTTGGAAATGTGATATACCAATAGGCCTATTTACACTTTTTCTTAGGGCATTTTCTCTGGATGATTTGTCCTTTTTCTTTAGATGTCTTATTTGTCAAGTGGTTTTCTGATTCCTTTGTTGGAGGCCTGCTCTTTTCTCAAGGGAAATGGAAGAGCAACAGATCTGGGGATAGGAGAGGTGAGGGCATTGACCAGGAGGTTCAGAGGGAGGGGAAATGGGATGTGTTGCATAAGAGAAGAATAAATAAAAATAAAAAAAGAGACAAAAACCTTGCTGACAGTAATATGAGGTAGTTTCTTCAGGTTTCAGGCTGAAGATGAATAAAATTGGTCCCATATTTGATTCTAAACCTTGATGGGACCCTACCTACCAAGGAAATTTTGATATAGGTCAGGAGCTTAGGAGCTGTCCTTGATTTCTACCAGTACAAAGCAACAAAGCTTACAATGTCCACAATAGCCCAGCAAGTGATAGCGACTGTCTCTACCAGATATCAGGACAGTGAGGAAGGAGTCTGTGCCATTTGGGTGTCACATCTGGCACCTGCAATTAAATACACAAAGCATACCCACTAAGTAAGCATGTGGCAAGGCTAATTACCTGACAAATCAGTCAGTACTCATCACATTGGGCCAAGAAAATGACCATCGTTATGCTTCCTTAAATGTGAACCAGAGCAGGAGTAGCAGGAACTGAGTAGGGACCCCATGTCCATGCCATTACCTGGTCAGAACTGGCTAAAGCATAGATTGTAAAAGTCCTATGAAGAAGTCCTCAGGGCAGTGGACTGTGCACTGAGCACATCAAATCACCAGGGGCTGCGTACAGCTGCAGGGCTTGTTCAGTTCAGTTGCTCAATAAGGGGTCATGGTCTCCAAGTGTCTCAGGCCAGGCCTGGGAAGAGCATATTTTTATACAAAGAATGTGTGTTCCTTTGGGGCTCAAAAGGAGAAAAGATGTCTTGTGTCATGAGAGGAACAAGATATTTTGAATCTTCCTAGTTTCTTCAGACTGGCACAATTGTATCTAGGGTAGAGGCTTAGATGCGCAGGAAGGCTCACAGTATCAATTCCTTGATACCCATCAGTATTATGGATGCCTGATTTTCTTTTCTTTAAAGGTAAAGTGTGAGAGTGGACCAGTAGAAGCTCAGAGTATTTTACTAAGGGATAGGATGAGCAGTTTTTATATGCATAAAAGTCCTCTGGTTGGGATTGCTCTATGACTGGGTGAGGTAGTCATGCATGCAACATTGTTAGAACTTAATGATGGTCACAGAAAGAATATCAGATTAGTACAGCTTTATAGGTATATGTTAGAAAGGTGTTTGCATGTGAAGTATAGAAACTGATAACAAGTAGACCTTGGTTCTAAGCTAGAAAACTGAACAAATAAACACCTTAATGACTAAATATGAAAGTAATCATAGATATTGAAAAGAAAAGACATTGTAAACTATAATTTTTAATTTTTTATAACTTTATCATGAGTTGTGTATTTATATGGTTTCCTACCCTCCTATTTCCCCTCCAATTCCTCAAATGTGGAACCAACTATCTTCAATTCATGAACTCTTCTGTAATTATTATTAATTTATACACACATACACACACACACTGCTGTGGATATCGCTCTATATGAATAAAACACTAATGGCCAGTGAACAGACAAGAAGTATAGGTAGGACAAGGAGAGAGGAGAATTGGGGAAACAGGAAGAAGAGGGGAGAGACACTGCAGCCACCACCAGGACAAGCAACATGTAAAGATGCCAGTAAGCCTCCAGCCACGTGACAAGGTATACATTTATAAAAATGGGTTAATTTAAGATAAAAGAACAGTTAGCAAGAAGCCTGCCATGGTCTGGGTGATTATTTTATACGTGGATTGTGGGACTGCGGGGTTTGGTGGAACCTGGAGAGAAGCCCTCCAGCAACACACACACACATACAAACACACACCCTACTGAGTGCTTTAGTGTTGTTCCTATTTATATTTGTTTTTGTCTGAGCACTGGGCACTGGATGACATATCAGAAACTCATCCTGGGAGAAAGCCGATTATCCTTTTCTCAATAGCCATTGATTGCCTGAAGATCTTTATCTAGATGTGGCACCTTATAAAATTCCCCCCATTCATGTCATATATGAACTTGTTTCTTTTATAGAGAACCATATGTTTGAGATATCATGAGTGCAACTTTTCTGGAATACCTACAAGCATATAGGAGCAGATAGATGTACAAGTCCTCTGCCTCCTATATTACTTCAGTTCCTTCTTTTGCAGGATTCTCTGAGCTTTAGGTGGAGGTATTTTACTGCATATTTATGAGTTGGTGTTTGTAGCTTTATCAGTTGTGGATGGCAACCTCAAGTTCACTTATTCTTTGCATTTTGAACAGTTATAGATCTCTGTAATACTTTCTATGGAAAAGAGAAATTTCTTTATTAGGACTGAGAACTTCAATTATCTGTGGGCATAAGCATAATTATTTAGAATAAAGTTAGTGCTTATCTTTTTTCCTACTGAGCTTTGCATCAATGAGTCAGGAATACTACCTCTCATACAGAAGGGGAAAGTGTGCAGGTCCAGGGCTGTATGTGGTGCAGGCAGCTGGTGAGACTCTCAGAGGAGGTTTGTGGTGGAGTCTGAAGCACTGTGGGAGAATAACCATAACCCTGCTGACATTAATAATCTACCAGGTCTTCACCCTAGACACTGCTGATGGTGAGAGTGAAGTCTGTCCCAGACCCACTGGCTGTGAAGCGATCAGGGACTCCAGTGTACCGAGTGGATGCTGAGTAGATCAGTAATGTAGGAGCCTGCCCTGGTTTCTGTTGATACCATGCTATACTGGTACCCACATTCTGACTGGACTTGCAACTCATGGTGGCTTTGTCTTCTACTGACACAGGTAATGACTTGGGAGACTGGGTCATTACAATGTTCTCATAGGCACCTGCAATCAGAAATAAACAATATTATACACACATACAAAAAAGAATTCATGATACAAATTTTGAAATTTAAAATGTCTTTTCTAATTGCAATATCTGCATGCCATTGGCTTCTAATATGAAATTGGTGTTTCTCTACAAATGAATTATTTGAAGATATTATAATACAGATATATTTCCTACCAGATACCCAGAAGAGCAGAAATATGAAGACACGGATCTGTAACTCCATCTTGATGCCCTTCACTGCTTGATTCATTTCAGTTCTCACTGAAAAGACCTGGTTTATAAAACACGGGCAGCTGGGCTGACCTGTAGGAACCTAAGCAAAGCAATCATCAAATAAGAAAGTAAACTGCTGGGCCAGTGGGGTGTGAGAGTATCCGGCTTATATTAACAGTCAAAAATACCAACAAAGAAAGCAAGCAATCGCTGGGAAGGAAGTTAACATTGAAGCAAAAGAATCAACATATAGCTCTCAAAGCATTAATGTCTAAATATTTTCAGGACAGCAAGTTTAATAATAACAGAACTACCTTTGATTACAAACCTAAGGAAACAATAAAAATGATGGAGAAGAAGGAAAGAAAGAGAGAAAGAAAGAAAAAAGAAAGATAAAAAGAGAGAAAGAAAGATTGGAAATGGAAGAAAAGAAGGGGAAGAGAAGGGGAGGGGGAGGAAGAAGAAGATGGTTAAAAGAGTGGGAAGTTTGTATTGGGGAGGAAAGAAAAATGTTGACAGGAAAGAGGGAATGGAGGAGGTAAAGAAGGTGAAATATTTCTTTAGAAAGGAAGGTTTGAAGTGGATAGTAAACTCAGTAGATAAGAGCACTTGTTGCCCTTGTAGAGGACTCAGGTATGATTTGAAGCATTCACAAAATAGTTCTTAGCCATCCACAGTTCGAGTTATGATACACACACAGTACACATACATATGTACATATATATATATATATATATATATATATATATATATATATATATATATACACACACATACATGCAGTTTTAGATATGATCCCTCAGTTTCTGCTCCAGCCACCATGTCTGCTGCCTCCATTCTGCCCTCTTGGACTCTCACCCAGAAAGCCTAAATGAACCCTTTCTTTATAAGTTACCTTGATCATGGTGTTTTATCACAACAAAAGATGACTAATAAAAGGGACCATTTTTAAAGAGGATATTAATATTGTAAAGAGGCACACACTAAGAACAAACATTTTTTGTGGTCTATAAAACTGTAATTCCCTGTTGTATCTGTTGGCTCCCAAACCACCGGATCAATTTGTTTAAAGAATACCTAGATAGTATCTGTTAGCATACTGTTTATATGCCATCATGGATTTCTGCCTCATAAACATTAAATTTACTCATAAATATGAGATAAATTTCTGAAAGGTAGAGTCTACCAACAAAAATCATATTTCTTAAGTATGGAGTGACCTTTTTGGGTGTCTACATCAGAGAACACATAAGTAGAGTTTAGAGTGATATGTGATCCATGAAGAAGAAGCAAGGGGCAGGCATATGGAGTAGAAACAAAATCATTACATGTGTTCTCTCATTTATAAATCTTAGATTTTTTAAAAACATAATTACATATGTAGGGTAGTTATAGAGGCAAATTAGAAGAGGGAGGGAAACTTGTGGGAAACAAAATATGGAACAGAGAAAGGAAGAGTAATGGAGGTGTCTTAGTTTGAGTTACTCTTGCTGCAGTGAAATATCATGACCAAAAGCAACTTGAAAGGATGGGAAAATTTATTCTTCTTACCATTCAAAGTAACAGTCGATCATTGAAGGAAGCCAGGGCAGGAACTCACATTAATTCTATTAATTATTTAAAGATATAAAGACTGGAAAATATATCACATTGACACCAAATTAGATCCACCAGTAGGACAGTGAGTATTCTCAGTCTTCACAGTTCAATGGTAAGACATGAGAAGGGAATGTAGCCATGAAAGAAGGGGAGAAAGCAAAAAAGGTGCTGAAAAAAATGTGTATATCACCTTAAGTCCAATTTGTTAACCCTAGATTGTATAGAAATATAAATTCTTATATGTAGATGTGTTTTTGTAAGAAAGTGATGGGAGAGGAAAGTAGAAGCCAAACTAGAGAAAGAATGAACCAAGTAGGATGTAGAAATCGGGGAAGGGTTAGAGGAGGGCAAATGGGTGAATATTATTTCAAAATGCATGCAACACTTGAAAGGAATTGAAAGACTTTTAAGAAAAGATATAGATTATAGCAAAAAATTTTATATAACTAAAAAAAGTGGAGAAGAATAGTCACAATGCTGAGAGTGAAGCACCCACAAAGATCTGGAAGACACAAAAAAGGTCTACCACCTCCCCAATCCTCCACATAGAAATGTAGGGACTGGAGTGTTGTCTCAGCAGTTAAGAGCACTGGTTCCTCTTCTTGAGTACTCAAGCTCAATTCCCAGCACCCAGATGGCAGTTCACTTGTATTTGAAACTGCATTTCCAGGGGACCAATTCTGTTTCTGGGTTTTGTTGGCACTGTATGCATAAGGTATAAAACATTATTACAGGCAGAACACCCATGCACTTAAAAATTAATTAATTACTCCTTCAGATGGAATTATAGGCTGCCAAAATATTAAATTCAGGCCATTGAGTCCTATGTTGGGCTTCTGGATTCCAGAACTACAAAATGATGAATTATTGGTTGTAGTATTAAGGCAATATACTTAATATTGTTAAAAGGGAGGGTATTTATTTTGTGGGGTAACTTACCTACAAATAAAGGGAAAAGTTACGGGGTCTGGGAAAGGTATAGCACAGTCCAGCAGTGTTCTCTGGAGAACTCTGCTTGGTCTACCTCTAGCACCCAGGAACTAGGAATCAAGAGGGCTGACACATCCAGATCTCATGTCTTAAGGGATCCTGTCTTGGCCCTACCTTGGAGGTGTGACAGTTACTGAAGCCTCAATGGGGTTAGTACATCAAAGCTGGAACAACTACCCACTACATCACACCTTTTTTCTAAATAAGAAAGTCCTAACCTAATACAAGACTATGTACAATAGGAATGATTATCAAATATTGTCCAAGAGTAATAAGGGATAATGACCTAGATAAGATGGAACTACAACCAACACAAACAATATCAAACAAGAGACACATACTAAAATCCAGAGAAGTCTAGAGCATAGGTACAAGGCATGTTACAAAGGTCATTCCAAAAGGTGACATATCCTAAAGAACCTAAATCTAATACTTAATATGTTCTATCTAAGATATTATATATATACTATTTCGTAACTATAACTGCTAGTCTTCAATCCCATCAAAGAACTGAAAAGGAATATAATGATACCTGAGAAATGGTAGATGGATGCAAGCAACTTTTGGGATTTTTGCAAGAGTAGACAGAGACTGCTGGCAACCTGGACAGTCACCTAATGTTTCTCAGCATTGTTAGTACATTCAAATTGGCTACAGGCCTAGAGTATCTGACAGACCATTTTCAGAAGCAGGAATTCTGAAAGACCATCTTACCCTGTCTTGGCAGAGTTCAGAAGCCACTTTTCCTTGTGTCCTGCTTGTCCAGAAAGGACAGCATTCATAATGTCAGCCATCAAGGCAAGGGCAGTTCTTTTCCCTGTAGGCCATTTTGTGCCAAGAAGTCAAATTTCCAAATGGAAATGTCTTAGAAGCCCAACCTTGTCTCGGGATCAAATTGGTGCTGCCAGGAGCAATCGTGTCTCACATCAACAGAATTCTAAGTTATTTAAATGCCATATTCTCCAGATCCATAAAGTGTTTGAAGATCACCTGTCCATCCAACCTATGTATCTGTAAATCTGGATAACCTAACTAACATAACTATAAAGATGATAAACATAGGTGACTTTAAATCTATAAGTCTTATCTACCTATATAACCTAAGGACTAAGACTTCATGTTAACAAGGTAAACAATTTGTAAGCAAATGTACGGTAAAAGGACAATGACTTCAAAATTGAGACATTACACAAATATCTTTATCAGAAGTAGGACTGTATAGTGCAACCTGAAATATGACAATAATCTTAAATATATATCAATATACAAAATATCCTAAATGGAGGTAGAGCATACATACAGTATGACAGATATAAATTTACATTTGTATCAGTATACAAAATATTTTAAATAAGAGTAGAAATATATGTACATTACATCAAAGAGAGTTCTGTATATGTATCAATATACAAATTATCTTAAACAGGAATATAAAAAAATAGTTTACATTTGTATCAATATACAAGAATCCATAACAGTTCAAATTATCTAAGGCTGCTATTTTACTAAATTTGTTTACTAGTATATACAATAATCTACCATAATAACTTATATCTATCCAGTCCACTTTTTCTTTCCTTTTTTTTTGTTTTTTGAGACACTTTTTCTTTTCTTAAGATGAATACTGAGTCTAATATTTTCTTCCACCACCAACCCTCTAGCCATCATCACCAACCCTGAGAAGCATGAAACCTTTGGGAGAAAGGGCATTGTTTTCTTAGAATTGCTTCCTGCTGTTTGGGTGGGTGATGTTATCTCTGTTGGGTTCTGTAAGAAAGCTCAAATAGTTAAGTCTCAGTTAGACTAATTGTAGATTCTGCAGCAAGTCTCAAAGTAATGGGTAAGATTGTCTGAAATTCTGGCTAGAAGTGTAGTATGATGATGAGTACCATGGCATCATTCTGGACTGGGTAGAGTTGTTGTTGGGGCCCCATCTTTCTTCTGGAGACCTCAGAGATTGATATTGGAAAAATTTATTTTTTACCACAAAAACTTGAACATTATTAATACATAAAAATGGAAAGTTTGTATTTAAAGATGACATGACATGTAAGAAAGGATTCAGAGAAATCAAGACTAAACATGGAGAGAATTAGAATCTTGAAGACAATGGTGCCTTTTTATTGGATTCCTTCTGTCCCACACCAGAGGGCTCTTCTGATATGGGACTGAAGAATCTCTCAACCTTTTGTTTTAGCAATAAGCTTGTTTTTAGAGAAGGAGTGAGCCAATTCCCTCTCCAAAGCCAGCTTGGTTTATAATTGAATTGAAACCACAACTTTTCTAGATTAAAAGAGATATAGATGTTAGGTAGCGAGATTTTTACCCTGTGTGGATTGGTACCAATAGATTCTTTCTTTCGGCTGTAGACATCTGGATATTCAAGGCCTTATGATTTCTGAAAGATGAGTATTTCCATTCTCCTAGAAAGACAAAAACAGATCCCTACCCCCACCCTTGATTGTTAAATTTTACTTAAACCTTGTAGAGATGTCACATTGGTGGATGAGCGTTTACTTCTCCTCATCAAGGGGTTTCTCCTGTTTGAATCGAATTTTTATTAATTTTGTTGGTATCCATAGCTTTTCTTCTGCAGAAACAAAAGCAAAACCCCTTCCCCAATGTAGGACATATCCAGGTTTCCATTCTGAGGTCAACACATCTTTGAAATAAACCAGTTGGTTTAGCTCAGGAGTTTTGTGTCATCCAATGTCTCTCCACAGCTGTTGTTCCTTTCTCATCAACATTGAGAAAATTCAAGGTTAATAAAGCACTATGCAATCTATTTCTAGGAGCCATTGTTACCTGTTGCTGTTTATTTAGCATATCCTTTAAAGTTTGATTGGAACTGTCTATGATTGCTTGGCCTGTGGGATTGTGTGGTATACCTGTAACATGCTTTATATTGTAATAAGCAAAAAACTGTCTCATTTTATTGGAGACATGTGCTGGGGCATTGTCTGTCTTAATTTGTACAGGTATTCCCATGATGGCCATAACTTCTAATAGGTGTATAATCACAGAATCATGCTTTTCAGAACTCATAGGAGTTGACCACTGAAATCCTGAATAGGTGTCAATTTGTATGGTGTACATACTTTAGTCTTCCAAATTCTGCAAAATGAAACACATCCATCTGCCAAATTTCATTTATTTGTATACCTTTTGGATTGCTCTCTGCAGATTATGGAGTTTGGTTATAGAAGGAACATATAGGACATTTATTTTACAATATCCTTAGCTTGTTGCCAAGTGATGGAGAAATCCTTCAAACCTTTGCTGTTTACATGGTGTTTCTTAGGAAATTCTGGAGCTTCTAGCACATTACCTATTAGTCCTCAGACTAAATGGGACTGAGATCCTGTCTCCTCCTGCCTTACATTCTTTTCTCTACCTCCTTAGTGCTGGGATTAAAGGCATGCACCACCACCACCTGTCTCTATTTCTCTTTTAGACTGGTTCAATCCTGTGTAGCCCAGAGTGCCCTTGTACTCCTGCTCTTCCTCCTCCCAAGTGCTGGGATTAAAGGCGTGTGCCACCACTATATGGTCTCTATGCCTAACTAGAGGGTCGCTGTGCCTCAGATGTCCAAGCAAGTTTTATTTGTCAGAACACAAACAAAATATAAGAGGGGTTACTCTGTGATTTGGTACAAATCTCACTTTCCCTTCACTGAAGGCAGAATGAAGTTGTTTTCTATGTATTCTAGGACATTAGGGGAGTGGCTTGAGATCTGTTTTTAACAAGGAAACCTGGTTTCTCAAGAAGCTAGTTTAGCAGTTGATGATGATTCTGTCTCCAATGTGAAAGATCATCATAGCTTGAAACTGTACTATAACCCTGTGTTATTTAAGAATTCAGTAAAAATGAAAAAGCTAATAAAATACAGAATTTACTTAAGACATGCATGTATATTCACAGGAATATTTTCAAAGGAATTATGGGTGTGTTATAAGTATCAGTTTTTCCTATAAAACTGATCTCTCACATAAAGGGGTAGTATGAAGAAAAGCCCTGAGATCTCTCTTGGACCTTCCATGAGAAATAAACTCAGGGAATCATTTTTCCTGTTCTTCTCAGAGATAAAGAACATCAGTAAAAGCAGAATTGAGATTGAGGCCCTGTATTGTGTTTAGAACCCTAAACAATGACCGAGTCCTGTTTCTTCCTTAGGGGAGCTGATATTATCAACATGTAGCAAATGAATCTTAGAGAGTTCTTATTAATAAAATCAAATCTGAGCCAGGTATTGGGGTGAACACTGAAAGATTAGAGAGACAGAATAAGCCATAGCTAACCTCACCTGGCCAACTTCTCAGCTGGTCTTGTTTTCTCAGAGTGCACGCTTCTGTGTCCTCATCCCAATGGCTCTCAGCTGAACTGCTGCTTGAAGGCCTGAAGCTTAACCAGGTAAAAGCTTAACCAGGCCAAATGCTTCTAGTTCCTGGTCCTCATGCCTTATATATCTTTCTGCCTTCTAGCATCACTCCCTGGGATTAAAGGCTAGCTTTCTGGGATTAAAGGCATGAGTCACCATGCTTGGCTGTGTCCTTGAACAGTTGAATTTCTGCCTCTGGAATGCTAGGGTTAAAGGCATGTGATACTACTCCCTATCCTGTATGTTTAATATTGTGGCTGTTCTATCTCTGACCCTAGATAAGTTAATAGGGTGCATAATATTGTGGGGAACACAATACCACCTCATCAATAGACTTAAACTTGTAAAAAATAGATTAAATTTCAAATAAGGTTTCTATGGAACTGAGAAGCTTACAGAGTCAAAAAGTTGTCTAAGGTTCAGGGACTTTCATTGAAAAATGGTGGAAACATTGTAAGAGCCAAAGTTGATGGAGAAACAGAACAAAACAGAGTCTACGGACATCTTGGTACTCCTTCTTTGATGAATTCACAGCAGCTGTGGCTGTCTGGATAAGACCTGCACAAGATTAAGCCAATCAACACTGAAGCATGGAGGGGGAGGAACTCATCAGTCTGCACCATTAGCTGATGGGTTATAATTGATAGTTGATGGCTTCCAAATGTGAGAGAGACAGTTTTCTCTAAGAGTGTTGTCTCTAATGACTTGAAAATGCTTCCTCCAGTAGATGTTCCTACATCCATGAATATATCGTCCACCCACATTGAACTCAGTGTACAAGGTACAATTTATATGTGGAGATGAAGTGGGCGGGTGGTGAGGGATGAGTAGTAGATTTGGTATGATTTAGAAAAATAGTAGGGGGATGAGAATAATTGGAAGCATAAATTAAATTCTCAATTATAAAAATGTTACATTTTGAAAAATTCTGTACTTGAACCACAGTAAACAGGATTGTAGTTTAAGAAACTACATTTAAGGAACATCTGATATGTGTATGTCTATATAGTTTGATAAAAATGAAACTTAAAGAACAGATTAAATATATTCTAAACTATATTTTAATGGCCAATCAAGCATTAATGAATCAGTGTCAGATAATTAATATAAAGTGAACCATAATTATCAAATTTTGTGTTAATTTTGACAAGTGTGTAAGGAAGTTGGTTCTTTACTCTCCTGACAAACCTGACTGAGAGGTAAAGTGAATGAATACAGGAAAAGATATAACACTAAAATTTGTATGTATTATACATTTAAAATGGAGTGAAAAGAGGTCAGAGGCAAGAAGCTTTCCAGAACTCTTCACTTCAATTGTCTGTGTAAATATCAAGGCTGTCTGCATCTGTAAACACTTTGAAGAGGTAGAGGAACCACTAGAAGCAGCTGAAAGAGCCCAGCCTCACACTTCTGCTTCTCTGGTGGTTTTTGCTATGGTCTGTATGACTGTGGGAGGCCAGTTGTAGCCTTGTTGACAGTAATAAGTTGCAACATCTTCAGGCTCCACTTTGTTGATGCTGAGGGTGAAATCTGTCCCTGATCCACTGCCACTAAACCTGGAGGGGATCCCAGAGACAGAACCAGAAGCATACTGGATGAGAAGCCTTGGAGCCTCATTTGATTTTTGCTGATACCAGTGTAAGTTTGTGCTAATACCCTGGCTTGCCTTGCAGGCCATGGTGACTCTTTCTCCTGGAGTCACAGACAGGGTAGCTGGAGACTGAGTCAGCACAACGTCACCTCTGGAGGCTGAAAACATATGAGAAATATTAGTAGATCACAACATTGCATATAAAGTCACTTCTAAACTGCTTTTTAAAAAATTATTTTATTGTACCAAGTTTCTAAAACAGGAAGTCAAATTCCATTTGAGGCTGTGATTCCTAATGATGTAATAAAATTCTGTACTTAATTAACACTTCTACTTTTTGCCCTGTCTAAAATCTCTTACCTGAAACCCAGAAGAACAGAAGGCCAAGGAGCTGAGATGTGGACACCATCTTCCAGCTTTCCCTGTGTTTATGTGTGTCGTGACACAGCCCAAGAAAGACCTTCTTATAATATTCTAAGAAGCAGGAACTTAGAAGGAAGAAGCACTTATGCAAATGATACTGACTTCATATATGTCCCAATAAAGAACTGTTCAGGAGAGCAAGCTCTTGTGCCTTTGGGGAGTCTATCTCCCTCTTCTGGTTACCTGATGATATGCTGAGATTTGAAAGAGACTTGTGCATGTATCTCACATATATGGATGCAAAATTAGCACAGTATAAGAAAGTGTCTGCGATACACTCAGTAGCTTGAAATTAAGGGCATTTCTTAACCATCCTCTTGGTTCAGGGTTATGTTGTTTTCCTTGATGTTTCTTCCAATATGGACTGAATCCCATTTAATTGTCTAAACATTCCATGAAGCATGCAATATATAATACTAAAGAGATGCCCTATTAATGAGATATCATGGACAAAAAAATGGAAAGTCTGAATGTCATAGGAAAACATCTCCTCAGAGGGTGGAATGGAAGCCTTATTAAAGTTCACAATGTGCCACAGTTGAGAAGAGTGTCCAAGTTTGGAATATCAAACTATTTGTTAGCACTGTCAAGATAAACTCTGAATACTGCTTCTTGTGTGTTTTACCACCAAGAGTGATACAGGATTATGGGGAAACATTTATGGAATGTTCAAACAAATAGCTTACCTAGTACATGATTTTTCATGCTATGTAATAGGCAACAATTCTGATGCAGTTTAAATCAGGAGAGAAAATTTCATCAGGTCCATTTGAAGAAAGAAGTATTCCTTTCACTTGGGCTATGTAACCAAGCCATAGCATAATTTTATGTACAAACAATGTCTCAGCTTTCTGAAAGTCCTCAATATCCACAAAACAGACTATCAAAATTCTAGAGGAATGAAAGTAGCAGGAAAGGGGAGCCCTGATTCAGTGCTGTGGGAGTGCAATAACTGTAGAAACCAATGTGAAATTTCCTCAGATAGTCTCAAACACCACATGACCTAGCCATTCCTTTCCTGTGCGTGTACCTGAAGGACTGTATAGCATATAACAGATATAAATGCACATCCATTTATTTTGTTGGTTATGGAGGCCCAAATTATCCAGGGTCGGAGAATCTCACCTTGCTTTACCCAGCAAGGCTGCATAATGGGATGTTTTCAACATGGGAATGTTTGCCAGGTGTTGGTGGGTCTACACTTGGCTGTGTGTTGTGCTTTGATCTTAAAAGTGCAGGTGTTTTCCTGCTCCATTGGCATGGTATAAAAAGCCTTTTGAATAAACCTTGGAGGTTGTTGGGTATTGATCCAGACTCTCCTGAAGCTACCCTGTGTTTCAGTCTTTCCTCTTGTCACCCAGGTCTCTCTTTTTCTCTGATATTTTCTAATCCCTCTCTCCTCCGAAGAACCCTAGAATAGGTGGAAAATGTAGGAGCAGGACTCTTTTGGATCCCCACACCTGGTGTATGCACAATAGCTAGGAAATGAAATTAATGTAGATGTTTACAACATGATAAGTGGATAAAAAATGTTGTATATTTGTGCCATTGAATTCTGTTCAGATATAAAAAAAAACCATGAAACTATGAAAGTTTTGAGAAAATGGATGGAACTGGAAAAATTATGTTGAATGAATCAGTCCAGTCCCAGAATGATAAGTGAGATATTACTCACTCATAGGTAAATCATATCATCAATTTTTTTCATTTTTCTGTTTAACTTTTACTATGATTACTTGTAAGGTGTTAGAAAGGGATCCCCAGATAGGGCCAGTCTTTCGGAGGGGACATATTACAACACATTTAATAGTCAAATAAAATGGGGAGATGCTGAGTTGGCTGTTTGAAACCTGGGGCTTATATGCAGGGACTCTTGGCTCAGTCTGGGAAGAGGGGACTGGGCCTGCCTGGACTGAGTCTACCAGGTTGATCTCAGTCATCTGTGGAGGCTTTGCCCAGGAGGAGGTGGGCTGGGGGAAAGGGGCAGGGGGCAGGAGGGGAGAGAACAAGGGAATCCGTGGCTGATATTTAGAACTGAATGGTATTGTAAAATAAAATAAAAGGAAAAAAAAATAAATAAAAAAGAAAAGAAATGGGTAGATGCATTGAGAAGAAATGTTTGTATGTGGATGGTTTGAGAGGTTGAAAAAGAGCAGGATTAAATACATTAAGATTATTTTACTACCCCCCCCCAAAATAAATCAGACTAGTAAATCATACTTGAAGAGCATTTTTAGGACAATGAGTCATTGGATATAATGGCATAGCTGTTGACTAGCGTTATACAGGCACTCAATACAAGGAACAGATGTATGTAATCACCACACTTTCCATTGACTATCAGTACAAAAGATTGCAATATGAAACAACTTAAATAGAATATCAGATTTTAAGCTGACACCAAAAAGTATCAAAACACAATCATACATGGCTAAACTAAAATATCACAGACAATGCCTCATTTCATTCTGTTTTTTTTCCTTTATTGAAAATAGATTTTTTCCCATATAATATTATCTTGATTATGGTTTTCCCTCATCTACTCCTCCCAGCCATTCCCCACCTGACCTCCCTTCTGGATCCACCCTCTTTCAGTCTCTTATTGGAAAAGGAACAGGCTTCTTTTTAAAATAATATCATATATTAAGATAAAAAAGGAATAACACTCCAGAATTGGACAAAAGAAATAGAAGGGAAAGTGCTGCTGTAAGGCCAGCTTTCAGCAGCTCAGGAACTGAAGAGGAGGTGGGAGTCAGGATTGACCACACAACTGACTTTTTATCTGAGGGAGTAAAACTTAATTCTCTGGAGTCAGAGAAAAGGGGAAAAGCACACACCCACACACATCTTCAACATGTCAAGGTCTCTCCTATTTTTCCCTTCACTCTTTCCTGTTGTTTCCCCTCTATATCTTTCCTCGTGTCTTCCTTCTGACTCCTCCCTTCTTCCTACCTCTCACCCTCTACAGCTTACATATCCCAGGAAAATCTTTCAGGCAACATAAAAATTATGAGTTTATATTATATTTTTCAAGTGAATGATCACAAACAATATCAAAACAGCATGTTCCCCAATACCCCAATATATAGTTAAACATTTTACATATTATAGGTATTAAACAATTTATCCCTGAGGACACATTTACATTCATGTCTAAGAAACCTGTTGTAGATTAACAAAGTGTAAGAAAATGAATTTCTGAGAAGTCACTTACAGAGTAATGGAAGAGTTGCCTTCCTCCTATTGACAAACTTGGCACAGTTTTTATGCTAAGCTCCTCTTTTGCATAGGTTTAGCTCTATAATAAAATTCAAGCGAACCTGTGCTTATGTCACCACATAATGTCAAAGCAGCAGAAGTGATTGCAGGGTAACATAACAGACCCGGGGGAAGTCATATATTCATGTGGACTTAGTCCCAGTTCACTGCAGGGGTACTTCTGACCTTGTAACCTGCTATCACCCTGGAAATAATGGCTTTATCTGGTACAATCTTGCATGCAGAACAATTCAATGGTGTCCTGGCTCTTGATGGAGTATTAAGTGTGATCCTAATTAGTCTTATTAAATAAAATCCCAGAGTCAGATATTAGGGTAAAAGTTGAAAGAACAGACAAGCAGACCAACAGCCACTAAACTTCTTACCTCTATGAATCCTCAGAATAAGGGTACTGACATACTGCCTCCACCTGCCTTATATTCCTGTCTCTACCTCCTTAGTGGTGAGATTAAAGGCATGCACCACCACCACATGTTGCAGTTTCTCTTTTAGACTGGCTCAATCTTGTGTAGCCCAGGGTGGCTCTGTACTTCTGATCTGCCTGCTTCCTCCTCCCAAGTGCTGGGATTAAAGGTGTGTGCCACCACTGAATGGTCTCTTTTCTTAACTAGAGGCTAGCTGTTCCTCTCATCTTCAGGCAAGCTTTATTTGTCAGAATACAAACAAAATATCTTATAACAGGGATTACTTTGTGATTTGAGTATAAATCTCACTACCCCATCCCTGAAGCCAAGATGTGGACATTAGGGGAGTGGCTTGAAATCCATTTATAACAAGGAAACCTGGTTTCTCATGGAGCTAGTTTGGCAGTTGATGATGATTCTGTCCCCAATATAAACAACCATCATGGCTTGAAACTGCACTAAAATACTCTGTTAGTTAAGAATTCAATAAATATGAAAAAGCCAGTAAAAGTACAGAATTTATTTACGACCTATAGGTGTATTCATGGAATGATTTTATGGAAGTGTTTGTGTGTAAAGTATCAGTTTTCCTCAAACACAGATCTCTGAGGTACATGGGTAGTAGGAAGAATAACCCTAAGATCTCTCTGGCACCTTCCATTGGAAGGAAACTCAGGGAATCATTTTTCCTGTTCTTCCCAGAGATGAAGAACATCAGGAAGCACAGAATTGAGATTGAGGCCCCAGGTTGTGTTTAGAGCCCTAAGCTCTACCCCTTGTCTTTGAGGGTGCTGATCTTAGCAACATACTTAAATTTTTAAAAAATAGATTAAGAATTCAAATAAGGTTTCTATGGAACAGGAAAGCTTTCAAAGTCAAAAAGTTGTCTAAGGTTCATGGACTATCATAGAAAAGTGGTGGAAACATTGTAAGAGCCAAAGGTGAGGGAGAAACAGAACACAACAGCTCTATGGACATCTCAGTACTCCTTCTTTGATGAACTCACAGCGTCTGTTGCTGTCTGGATACAATCCGCACAAAATTAAGCCAATCAACACTGAAGCATGGAGGGGGAGGAGCTCATCAGGCTGCACCACTAGCTAATGAGCTATTATTGATAGCTGATGGCTTCTAAGGGTGAGAAAGACAGTTTTCTCTAAGAGTGTTATCTCTGATAAATTGAAAACGCTCTCTTTAGTGGATTTCTCTACATGCAACCCACCTTGAACTCAGTGTGCAAGGTATATTTATATGTGAAGATGAAGTGGGAGAGTAGTGAGGGATGAGTAGTAGATTTGGTAGGAGTTATAGGAAGAGTGGGGGTATGAGAATAACCAAACACATTGAAAGCATAAATGAAATTCTCAATTATAAATATATTAGATTTTGAAAAATTCTGTAGTTGAACCACAGTAAACAGGATCATAGTCTTTTGAGGAACATCTGATATGTGTATATCTATGTATCTTGATTAGCATGAAATTTAAGAACAGATTAAATATATTCCAAACTATATTTTTATGGCTAATCAAGTGTTAATGAGTCACTGTCAGATAATTAATACAAAGTAAAGAATAATTAACAATTTTGTGTTAATTTTGACAATTGTTTAAGGAAATTGGTTCTTGGCTCACCGGACAAACTTCACTGAGAGATAATGTGAATGTATACATGAGAAATATAATGTTCGATTATGATAAAACTCAACTCAGCAGAAAATAACCACACTTTCATAAACATTTGTTTTACTAAATATGTCAGTGCATAAGAGCTCTTCATATAGGTTTGTTTTTCTCTTTTTCTATTAGTCTTCTCTGTACCTGATTTCTACTACAGCAGTGGACAGAGGTTGGCAATTTTTTGTAGAGTGATATGATTTGAAGCATAGATATGAATTTACAACCTTGATATTCTAAAGTATAAATAACATGAATATTTATGCTTTATTTTTGGAAGTTATGCCACCTGTTCTATTTTTCTATATTTAAATATGCATTCAAAATGTGATTTTCTTAAGACTATGGCAATTTTATGTTGTGGGTAAACTACAGCATTTAGTAAATGCACTTTAATTACTATCCATTGACAGGTTTTTTTTTCTCTTAGAAACTTAATGTGATTTGATAATACTAGAAAGTGTAGGCTAAAGATGATATTGCATTCAAAGGTGGAGATGATGACTTGGTAGGAAGACAACCTCAAATTCTTTAGACAATGTCTGGCATGAGAGTGGTGGAGAGAATCCAGAAGGTGAGGTATCAAGGGAACATCATACAAGGATATCACAAGCAGAAATGGCTGGGTAGTTGTTTTGCTTCAAGTGGGAAGGTAGAATAACCTCACGTTTTATAAACACGATAAACTTGAAAAAAAAATCAAAATGGAGGACATAGATTATTTATATTGCATTAGACATAGCAGGTCAGGTACGAAATATTGTGACCACATTACATTATACTGACTATGATTTTGTTTTATCCTTTGACTTCATATTAAGAATATTAATGATTGTTATTACAGAGAGATCCCCATTGACCTCAGTAATATTAATTAAACTGTACTAGATTCAATACTTGCTAATTTTTGCTTTGGCTTCTGGAACAGCATGATGAGATACACACTCGACTTGGAAGATATCAAATTAAGGTGCCACCAATAGATAATAGAGACTCCGTACTATTATCCCAAGAGAAATACTTGTTCTCTTTGGGAAAATCGACCCTACTCTGATAAAATGGGAACCTTTAAAAGCACTAGGATTTACTGAGTGATTGAGAAGAGCCATTTTTGCAGCTGTCCCAGGTTCTTTCAGAATCTTGATGATTTTCATGTACACAGAGCACAACTCCCCTCTTCTGAAGACTTCTGAAAAAGCTGTTCACACCCTGTGATATAGTCATTCCAAGTAAGGACACAGCATGATCATGACTGTCTGTGTGGCTGCACTTGGTCTGGATCCATGGTATAAAGTTTTAATCTTAAAATTTTCTCAAAATATTATGGTCTGTGTATATTTATTATTCAGAAAAATCTTAAGATGCTAATTGTCAAGATATCTGACTCCAAACTTCTAATATCAAGTATACAGTGTAACATCCAGACAATGCAGTCTCTATCTTCTCTGTCTGCAGCTCTTGTACATGGTCACCATCAATTGCCAGGCAAGTCAGGATATCGAAATGTGGATGTCATAGTATCAGTAGGAAGCAGGGAAAAGGTCCCAAGCTCCTGATTCATATGGCATCCCGTTCGTTGCATGGAATCTCATTAGTGCTCACTTGCAATGCATCTGGGACACATTATTCCTTCAACATCAGCTGCTTGGAGTCTGAAGATGCTGCAAGTTTTTACTTTCTTCCAGGTGGCAGCATCATTCCCACAGTAATACTAGTGATAACGTAAGCCATTCAAGGCAGCAGAAGTATGAGTTTGGGATTGCCATTTATAGTAGCTACTTTCCACAGGACACAAAATTACAGGACTTTCAAACACTTAGCTGTTTACCATGAGGTCTCTATTGCACATAGCAGAGTGAGTGTTGCCCACCCTTATCTATTCATGTTGAAGACTAAGATACTTCCCTTTCACCTATTTTCTATCATAAAACCTACTAAGATTTCTATTCTTTCAAAAAACAGGTAAGTCAGAATGATGAAATTTGTTGGCAGATGAATAACCCCCGAAGTCTATACTCTAACTGCTGGGCTGCAGAAATGACTCTGCAATTAAAAGAAGTTAAAAGCAAGTACTGTTCTTGAAGAGAAAATGAATTCCTACCTCAGAACCCATGCAGAGTGGCTCAAAACTGCTTATGGCTCTAACTCTCTTCTGGCCTCCTTGGGTACAATATTCACATGCACATATCCTCATCTTCCCACATACACCCAGTTAAAAATAAACTATAAGCCAGTTGAATGACTTAATTAAACTAGAAAGAAAGGTTCAATCAGAAAGGGATCTGTTTCTAGGATGATAATTTTTCAGACAATAAAAATACCACAGTGACAAATGAGTAGAATATCCCTGAAAAAATTAAAGAAACATTCTTGGCCATACATGGTGGTGAAGGCCTTTATTCCTGGTACAAATGTAGAGACAAGTAAATCTCTGTGAGTTAAAGGCCAGCCTGGTCTACATAGGAAGTTCCATGCCAGCTGGGGCTAGAAAGTAAGAGTCCACCCCTAAAAAAATTAGGCAAAAAAGAGAAAGATACAAAGAAAAGAAGAAGAAAGAAAGAAAGAGAGAAAGAAAGAAAGAAAGAAAGAAAGAAAGAAAGAAAGAAAGAAAGAAAGAAAGAAAGAAAGAAAGGATGGAAGCAAAGAGAGATGGAATGAAAGAAGGAAGAAGTTAAGAAAAAAGGATGTAAAGAAAAAATTATTCAGAATCACAGACAATGATGAAAAAAGCATTATAGAAACAAAAATAATACTTGAAATTATGAAGTTCTAGTTGAAGAAATTCCAAACAATTTTGAATAATTTTTAGAGTAACTATTAAGTGGAAGATGACTGACTGAGGGGGCATGAGGGAATCACCAAGGGAGTAAGTAAGGCACATTCTCTAGTTCCATTTGTGATGTGGACAAACATGAAAATGGAGAGAAGTACACACTTAGGTTTTTTTCTTTGTAATACATTTTGTGTCATTAACTAAAACACGGCAGCAACAACAACAAGAATAATTTTAAAAATTCATAATTAAAGAATTCCGTACAAAGAATTATTTACTGAATGGTTATGGAAACTCAATAAGGTGTCTGGGAAAGTGCAAATTAATCAGAGCACTAGTAGGATAAAAAAAATAGTAAGAGACTTATTTACTAATTATTTCTCCTTTTGAAGTAGCATAGACATTTACCTCTACTGGCGTTTTTCTCAAACACAGAGTCTTTTGCTCAAAGTACAGAAATCCATCACTACCCACAGCTGCACTCTGCTGGGGATTTGCATATAGTTTCCTAGAGAAGACATTCCTTTGTAAGTCTGAGATTAAAGCCCAGCTCTAATGTGGCTTGACTGACAAGGACTTTTTAGTTCTACTGCTCAAAACCAGGTGCCCTTGTCAGCTCATGTGGCTACTTAATGCTCTGGACCCAAATAAAGACATGGACAATGAAGGAGATGGAGCAGGATGGTATGCTTTAGGATTCTCCTGCTATCAGTAAATGTGGCTGCATGCAGAATGTGCACCCTGGTCCTTCAGAATGAGCATGTGATGTTAGACATGTGACACTGAAGATGATCAAAATTAAGCAAGGGCCTGTGCTCTGGGGAAGACTCACTGATAAAGAGGAAGGTTATGAGGCTCATCTCAGATGCAAGCTGCTGGAGTCAGCATATTCTAGAAAGTCCACATGCCTTTAATCCTTTGTATTAACTTTAGAAATTAGATGTTTTTGGAGTATTGATTAAAATCGTGAACATGAAAAGTGATTTAACCTGAAATAAAGAAGAATGAGTGATAAAAATAGCTTCCAATATTTGTAAATAATGTTAAACAATTGTTTTTATTTCAGGATTAACTGGGGATATTGTGATCTTTATTCCACCCTCCGTGTCCATCTCCCTTTAAGAACCATCCCTTGTCTCCTGTAGGTAAAGTCAAAGCCTCCCATACAGTAAAAGAAACACTTAACTGTATTGGATTCTGAGAAGCCAGGCCAGTCTCAAAAACCATTACACTTTATGATTCTAACCAAGACCCTGGATTCCCAGACAGGTTCAGTGGTTATGAGTCAGGGACAGATTCCACACACAGAAAACTAAAATGCAAGGAAGCTACAGTTTATTACTGTGCATGAAACATGAAATTTCTTCCCATGGTGGTATATCTCAGAGCACTAACATCCCTGGTGGGGTGTTATTTCTGAATATTTCTTATCTGGGTAGTTGAACAACCCTCAACCTAAACATGTGCCAATAGAAGACATTAGAAAACTCATAGGATTCAACTCAGTTAAAATGTCTCCCCTACAGGTACAAAGCTACCTTCAGGCAAATTTTCCTGTTAGCTATAAGTAGTCTTGGCATGGCCAATGAGTAAGAAAACACTGTGCAGCATGTAAACTCTAAAGAAAGGAACCACAGAAAATTCATGTGAACCCAAGCTCATCCTAATCACCTCTACCTTGGCTACATTCATATTGGTTTGTTTCTACTGGTAGAAATCTTGGAATCAAGGTAATACATATGGAGTAATGTAGAGGAATTTTTAAACGGTCTTATTAAATTAGAAACAGAGCCAAATACAGGGGTAATAACCAAAGAGATCAGAGAAATAGCAAAGAGCCACCTACTAACCTTAACTTACCACCTTGCCATCACTTCCCAAGATAAACCTCCTTCCTGTCTTACCTGCACTTTTATTGCCTTCTTGTTCTGCCTTCTCATTATCTCTAAGCCCAGCCGCATTACTTCCTCATCTCTGCCTCTCTATACAGAACTCCAGGTCTCTATGGTTGGTTCTGGGATTAAAGGTGTGTGTCACCATTCTTGGCTGTGTCCTTGACCACACAGAGTCTCTGCCTGCCGTGTGATCAGTTTAAGGGTGTGTGCTACCACTGCCTGACTTCTGTTTATGCCTGCTATGACTTCTGATCACCACGCACACTTTATTTATTAACATACAATAAAATATCACATTTCAGCACAAATAAAATATCACCACAGAGTAAGTATTGGTATTTAGCAGTTTTTTTGTTTTGTTTTTGGTACATTTTGAAACTAACACTAATTAATAAATTGAAATTGTTATTTACATACTTTTTCAAGCTTTTTTTTTCAAACTTTATCATATATTCTATTAACACGGATTTCTAGAAAAGCTACCCTCTGGGAGAAGTTCAATGAGAACTATTTGCTTAAAAACAATTATTAAACCAAATGATAGGTTAACCTTTTGTAACTAATATCTACTACATTGCCTCATGCATCCAGTCATACAGTCTGGCCATAGTATTTAACTCCTTTCCATTATTGAAGGAAGTTCTCAGCATACCCTGAATTCATCCTGTGATGGGGAGAAAAATGTGTATTCTACATCTTCTAAGTATTACTTTTGTTGTTAATATCCTGTCTCTTGTGATCTTGTCTTGGAGGATCCACTAAAAACAACTCAGACAGGAATTTCTAAGGGATGGTTATGCAAAGCAGATTCTATTATACACAAAATACCTTTCTTTAATCAGGGATCTTATTGCTTCCGTTCCTCAACACCAGCTGAATTCGAGGTAGTGAAACAAACTTGCAATACTTACTAGAGTAAATATCATCACTGTTGATTGTGGGTCATGTAACTTAGCAAGGAGGTTAACAAATGGATATCCATTTGCTATATCTATACTAGTTATTTACAGTGAAGAGGGTTAATCAATCTACTTATGGTTAATGTTGGAAAACAAGGGAGGGAAAATCACTGTGATATGAACATACAGTGAAGAAACATACAGAATATTTTTTCCTTTTGTTTGTTATAGTTTTTTAATTTTTATTGATTTTTTAATATTTTTATTGAGAAAACTTTTTTTCAGACAATATATTCTGGTCAAACTTTCTCTGCCCTTAATCCCTTCATATCCTACCTCACTCCCTACCCACCAAATTCTATGTCATTTCTTTCCTTCTCTCTTTTGAAAACAAAGAGGCCAAAACAACAACTACAAAAACAAAATGGAATTAAAAACATAACAGCAACAACAAAAATTTGTTCAAAATATACGCACAAAATTAAATTTTAAAAACTGACATAATAAACATACACCCACACACACAAACATGAAAATACAAAATCAAAGATGATAATACACAAGCAAAATACCATTAATATACAAAATGTCCAGACAAAGCAATATGAGACAAAAAGTCTTCAAAAATACCTCTCACTTTATTTTGGATCAGCATCTACTGCTTGGAATGGGGCCTATCTTTAAGTGTGCTTTATATACCCAGTGAGACTTTATTGGAGAAAATTGATTTCCCTTTACAAGCTGGCATTAGTTGCAGATAGCCTCTTGGTTAGGGATGGGTCCATTTCCCCTTCTCAGGGCTGATTTCATCTTATACCAGTCAGAATGTCAGAATGACCCAGAACATCCAAGTAAATGATAGTTGATGCTGATGGGGATGTGAAGAAAGGGGAACAGTTATTCATTTCTAGTGGGAGTGCAAACTCTTACAGCCACTTTGGAAATTAATGTGGTGGTTCCACAGGAGATGGGAATGGGAGCTTCCTCAGGGTCCAACTACACTCATTTTGGACATATGCCCAAAGGACTCCACATCCTATTACAGACCCACTTGCTCATCCTGTTAATTGCTTCTCTATTTATAATATCCAGAAACTGGAAAGGGCCTAGTTGCCCATCAATGGATGAATGTGATAATGAAAATGTGGTAGGGTTACATAATAGTATTTTATTCATTTGTTATCAGTGATATTTGAGATGAGAAGATTCAACCAACAATTTTCTGGGATATTTTCATTTTTGTTGTTACTCTCAAGAAATGAATCAAAAACAAAGTGAGTATTTGTGTGTTAGAATCTCACTCTTTAAATATTAATAGAACCACATTTTAAGCTTCACTCAAGAGTTATATGGTAAAGATTTGCAAGATATTGTATATAATCCAGGGAATATCATTCTTCTAGACAAGACTATTCTATCATCTAAGTAACTTTTCTATCAGAGATGTTTTAGTTCAATATCCACTGAGGCATATATACTTGAATTGTAAAATCATTAAAGCTTTACCTGATTTCAATGAGCAAATAGGAATTCATACTGAGCTCTGAAAATTCTAGATATAGTTCACTGTCTATTCTTCATTGTTTGGGACAATAGCTTTGGATTAATTAATTAAATTAATTACAACTAATACACAAATGTATGTCACTGTCAGATTCCCTACAATGAGGCTCTGCGGTGTCATGACATGCTGCTGAGAAGATGAAGTCAAAGTTGCAATGAAGAACAGAGGATATTGGAAAAGCAACGGGCATGCATTGAGTATAGTCAGCCCAAGAGGGAAGCTATGTATGTGTGAGGAAGATGGTAGTGGCTGGTGGGGCAGGACTACTTAAGTTGTTTGGATCCCCAAATGATACCGCAATGAGTCCCAAATGTTAGATATGGGGAGGCCAATCTTGATGTTGGTCTTGATGGTTTTAATCTTACCTTTTCTCCCTGTAGCCCTGCTCCTTTCTTCCATTTTGATGTCATTGCAAGTTAAAAATATATAAATTGGTTTTCATGTTATAGGGATTCAAATTTGAGAAAGTGCCTGAATCTGGAATTACACTCTTGAACAGTATCAGAACTATTAAAGTTAAAGGATGGAGAGATGGCTAAGGAGCTAAGCATAATTCCTGCTCATTCAGAGGACTTAAGATTGGTTCAGAGTATCCACAATATCAGGCCTACCTTTGATTCTAGATCCAGGAGATCTGGTGTCCTCTTCTGACTTCTTTGGGTACCTGCAAGCACATGCTATTTTCTTTCAAGTATTTGACAGAATATTGATGGCTTCTGTCTCCCTCCGTTGGTGGGAATGCAGGAAAACTTTGCTCTTCTAAAGGCCCAGGAAAGCTGCAGACTTCCCAATGCTTCCTATGACTGCTAAAACTGAATGTTAAACTACGAATATTGTGACCTCACTTACTATTGAAAAAGAATCTGCAGAAACAAAATCCTTCACTGTATGGATGGAACAAGTAAACATACTACAAGAGGTGGCTGAAAAAAAAACTATGTTGTTTCTAGGTCTTGATTATGATCATTTGTTTTTATTGTATTTACTCTACTATCAGGATTAAGTTTTATAGTATTCACCTATAGGGGAGGCTGCGGCTTCCTGTGGCTGGCTTATTTCACTTAAAATCATGTCTTCCACTGTCATCTCTTCTGCTCCAGTAGTCTGAGTTTCATTCTCCTGTATTGATGAAATATATTTGATTATTTATTCGCTGTTTTTTATCCATTCAGCCTTTCAGCCCCATCAGTCTTTCAGCCCCTTATCTTAACTTTTGGGAACAAAATCACAATAAATAGAATCAAGTGTCTCTTCAACATCATGGTTCTGGTTTCTACAGATGTGTTTGTAAAGGTAGACCTGTGATTGTACTGCGTGACAGCTCCATTTTCATGTTTCAAAATCCGTACTGTTCTCTGTAATGTCACTATTAAATTACAGCTTCATCGATAGTGTACAAAAGTGGCATTTTCTGCACTGTTTCTTGAGTTACTACTTCTTTGTTTTGTTTTGCTTTTTAGTTGAACAGGCATTAAAATGATGTGATCTGGAATTTAAATGTAGTATTTTATTTCTATTTTAAAGCATAACTGAGCTGCAAGCTTTCTCTCCACTGGTTTGTGTTCACCAGGCAGAAAAGTAATACACAACTGTCGGAAGTGAAGTCATTGCTTACCAGACCCAGTTAGAGACCCGTAAGTTACAGCTATGATATCCTGGAGAGACCAGTGTAATAGTGCTACACCTATAATAGTGATACAAACTGGTTTCTCATTGAACTGGGAATTTACACTACTAGACTGAACTACTGACTTATATTGTAACCTGGTCAAGAGTCCACACCTGGGAAAGTCATAGGCCCTAGAAGAGACCTGCTACTGCTGTTTCATAACCATGGATTCACAGCAGCCATGGTTACCTGTGCAAAGCTTGAACAGGTTGGATCTGTCACCATTTCATCATTCATGAGACAGGTGCTAATGAGACCCTAACCCTCACTGAAGGACAATGGGAAGAAATGAGAGTGGGGAAAAGGCACTATGTTTTTCAGTAGTATGGCCACTTGTAAGGCCGTGTTCGAGGAAATAATCTTCCCATGCTCAACCTAGTAACTAAAAATAAACCCATTTTTTAGAGGGTTCTTGTTAGAATGGAGAAGTGTTTAATGGGTCAAAGGGAGGAATGAGAAGGGCTAATACTGTGTGAAATTGCCCCAAACTCACTATATATGAGTATATAATTATCAAAATTATTTAAGACATGAAAGGAAATATTGAGGACCATAAATTTCAAAATAGAGGGAAGTTATCTCAATTTGCAGAGAAAAGTAAGTTTTAGGGATATTGCAGAGAAGGGATATTCAGGCCCGGCGGCAGCCAGCAGAGACATTCAGGCCCAGCGGCAGCCCACAGAGGTAGACAGGCCCGGCGGCGGAGCAAAGCAGACGCAGGTAGGCCTGCTGCGGCAGCCCTTGGAGGTAGATGGGCCCAGCAGCGGCAGCCGAAAGGGATATTCAGACCTGGCGGTAGCCGGCAGAGGCATTCAGGCCCAGCGGCCCACAGAGGTAGACAGGCCCAGCGGCAGAGACAAGCAGACACAGGTAGGCCTGCAGTGGTGGCCCGCAGAGGTAGACGGGCCCAGCAGCAGCCCACTGAGGTAGACGGGCCCAGCGGTGGCAGCCAACAGGGACATTCAGGCCCGGCAACAGCCGGCAGAGACATTCAGGCCCAGCGGCGGCCCACAGAGGTAGACAGGCCCGGCGGCGGAGCAAAGCAGACGCAGGTAGGCCTGTGGCGGCGGACCATGGAGGTAGACGGGCCCAGCGGCGGCCCGCTGAGGTAAACGGGCCCTGCGGTAGCGGCCGACAGGGACATTCAGTCCCAGCGGCAGCAGCCAACAGGGACATTCAGTCCCGGCGGCAGCGGCCAACAGGGACATTCAGTCCCGGCTGCAGCCGGCAGAGACATTCAGGCCCGGTGGCAGCCTCCAGAGGCAGACAGACCCAGCGGCAGCTGACAGGGACATACAGATGCCACGGATGCCAACCCAGACTATTATACCCAGCAAAACTCTCAATCACAATAGGCGGAGTAAACAAAATATTCCAGGATAAAACCAGATTTAATCAATACCTGTCCACAAACCCAGCCCTACAGAAAGCACTAGAAGGGAAAATTCAACCCAAAGAAGTTAAACACATCCATGAAAAAATCAAGCAATAGATAATCCTACACCAACATACACCACAGAAGGACAACACAACACAACCAACAAAATAACAGGAATTAACAATCACTGGCATTAATACCCATCAATATCAATGGTCTCAACTCACCTATAAAAAGACACAGGCTAACAGAATGGGTAAGAAAACAGGACCCATCCATATGCTGCATACAAGAAACACACCTTAACTCCAAAGACAGACACTACCTCCGAGTAAAGGGCTGGGAAAAGGTTTTCCAAGCAAATGGACCTAAGAAACAAGCTGGTGTAGCTATCCTAATATCTAATAAAATAGACTTCAAACTAAAATCAATCAAAAGAGACCAGGATGGACATTACATAGTCATCACGGGAAAAATCCACCAAGATGAAGTCTCGATTCTAAACATTTATGCTCCAAATACAAAAGCACCCACATTCATAAAAGAAACACTACTAAAGTTTAAAACGCACATCAAACCCCACACATTAGTAGTGGGAGATTTTAACACACCACTCTCACCAAAAGATAGATCTACCAGACTGAAACTTAACAAAGAAATAAAGGACCTAACAGATGTTATGACTCAAATGGACCTAATAGATATCTACAGAATATTCCATCCTAACACAAAAGAATATACCTTCTTCTCAGCACCCCATGGAACCTTCTCAAAAATTGACCACATGCTTGGACACAAAACAAATCTCAACAGATACAAAAAAATTGGAATAATCTCCTGTATCTTATCAGACCACCATGCCTTAAAGTTAGACCTCAACAACAACAAAAATTATAGAAAACCCACAAACTCATGGAAACTGAATAATGCCTACCTGAAACATCAATGGATCAAGGAAGAAATAGACAGAAATTAAAGAGTTCCTAGAATTCAATGAAAATGAAAGTACAACATACCCAAACTTATGGGACACTATGAAAGCAGTGCTAAGAGGAAAATTCATAGCTCTAAATGCACACATAAAGAAGATGGAGCAATCCCATACCAATGAATTAACAGCACAACTGAAAGTTCTAGAACAAAAAGAAACAAACTCACCCAGGAGAAATAGATGCCAGGAAATAATCAAATTGAGGGTTGAAATCAACGAAATAGAAAACAAGAGAACAATACAAAAAATCAATGAAACAAAGAGTTGGTTCTTTGAAAAAATCAACAAGATAGACAAACCACTAGCCAAATTTACCAAAAGGCAAAGAGAGAGCACCCAAATTCACAAAATCAGAAATGAAAAGGGAGACATAACAACAGACAATGAGGAAATCCAGAGAATCATCAGATCATACTTCAAAAACCTGTACTCCACAAAAATGGAAAACCAGGAAGAAATGGACAATTTTCTGGATAAATACCACATACCAAAATTAAATCAAGACCAGATAAACCATTTAAATAGACCAATAACCCCTAAAGAAATAGAAACAGTCATCAAAAGTCTCCCAACTAAAAAAAGCCCAGGACCAGATGGTTTCAGTGCAGAATTCTACCAGACTTTCAAAGAAGAACTAATACCAATCCTCTTCAAAGTGTTCCACACAATAGAAACAGAAGGAACACTACCAAACTCTTTTTATGAGGCTACAATTACCCTGATACCCAAACCACACAAAGATGCAACAAAGAAAGAGAACTATAGACCAATCTCCCTCATGAACATTGATGCAAAAATACTCAACAAAATATTGGCAAACCGAATCCAAGAATACATCAAAACAATCATCCATCACGACCAAGTAGGATTCATCCCAGGGATGCAAGGATGGTTCAACATACGGAAATCAGTCAATGTAATACACCATATAAACAAACTGAAAGAAAAAAACCACATGATCATCTCCCTAGATGCTGAAAAAGCCTTTGACAAAATCCAACACCCCTTCATGATAAAGGTCTTAGAAAGAATAGGAATACAAGGAACATTTCTAAACATAATAAAAGCAATTTATAGCAAGCCAACAGCAAACATCAAATTAAATGGAGAGAAACTCAAAGCTATACCACTAAATTCAGGAACAAGACAAGGCTGTCCACTCTCCCCATATTTATTCAATATAGTACTAGAAGTTCTAGCTAGAGCAATAAGACAACAAAAGGAGATCAAAGGGATACAAATTGGCAAGGAAGAAGTCAAACTTTCACTATTTGCAGATGATATGATAGTATACATAAGTGACCCCAAAAACTCTACCAGGGAACTTCTACAGCTGATAAACTCCTTCAGTAAAGTGGCAGGATACAAGATCAACTCAAAAAAATCAGTAGCCCTCCTATACACAAATGATAAAAGGGCTGAGAAAGAAGTCAGAGAAACATCACCCTTTACAATAGCCACAAATAATATAAAAAACCTTGGGATAACACTAACTAAACAAGTGAAAGACCTTTTTGATAAGAACTTTAAATCTCTAAAGAAAGAAATTGAAGAAGATATCAAAAAATGGAAGGATCTCCCATGCTCATGGATAGGTAGGATTAACATAGTAAAAATGGCAATCTTACCAAAAGCAATCTACAGATTCAATGCAATCCCATCAAAATCCCAACACAATTCTTCACAGACTTGGAAAGAAAAATACTCAACTTTATATGGAAAAACAAAAGACCCAGGATAGCTAAAAGAATCCTATACGATAAAGCAACCCTTGGAGGCATCACCATCCCAGACCTCAAACTCTACTATAGAGCTATAGTAATAAAAACAGCTTGGTACTGGTATAAAAACCGACATACGGACCAATGGAATCGAATTGAAGACCCTGACATTAATCCATGCACATATGAACACCTGGTTTTTGACAAAGGAGCCAAAACTATACAATGGAACAAAGAAAGTATCTTCAACAAATGGTGCTGGCATAACTGGATGTCAATATGTAAAAGATTACAAATAGATCCATATCTGTCACCATGCACAAAACTCAAGTCCAAGTGGATCAAAGACCTAAACATAAATCCAGTTACACTAAACTTAATAGAAAAGAAAATAGGAAGCACTCTTGAACGCATTGGCACCGGAGACCATTTCCTAAATAAAACACCAACAGCACAGACCCTGAGCACAACCATTAATAAATGGGACCTCTCGAAACTGAGAAGTTTTTGCAGGGCAAAAGACACAGTCAATAAGACAAAAAGACAGCCAACAGATTGGGAAAAGATCTTCACCAACCCCACATCTGACAGAGGATTGATCTCCACAATATATAAAGAACTCAAGAAACTAGACATCAAAGCACTGAACAGTCCAATTAAAAAATGGGCTAAAGAGCTAAACAGAGAATTCACAAAACAAGAACTACAAATGGCTGAAATACATTTAAAGAAATGCTCAACATCCTTAATCATCAGAGAAATGCAAATCAAAACGAATCTGAGATACCACCTTACATCTGTTAGAATGGCTACGATCAAAAACACCAATGACAACCAATGTTGGAGAGGATGTGGAGCAAAGGGAACACTCCTCCACTGTTGGTCGGAATGTAAACTTGTACAACCACTGTGGAAATCAGTATGGCGGTTTCTCAGAAAATTAGGAATCGAACTAACTCAAGACCCAGCCATCCCACTCTTGGGCATATACCCAAAGAATGCTGATTCATACCATAAAGATACATGCTTAGCTATGTTCATAGCAGCACTATTTGTAATAGCCAGAACCTGGAAACAACCTAGATGCCCATCAACGGAAGAATGGATGAAAAAAATGTGGTACATATACACAATGGAGTACTACTCAGCAGAGAAAAACAATGAAAGCATGAAATTTGCAGGCAAATGGATGGAACTAGAAAAAATCATCCTGAGTGAGGTAACCCAAACCCAGAAAGACAGTTATGGTATGTACTCACTCATTGGTGGATTCTAGATATAAAATGAACAATCAGACCACAACCCATAGAACCATAGAGGCTATATATATAGCATGGAGGTCCCTAGGACGACTGTGGCATATAATAAATTTCAGTTTTACTCAATTATTGAAAAAAAATAGCCAAATGAATGGAAACACATGAACTATGAACCAAAGGCTGAGGGGCTCCCAGCTGGATCAGGCCCTCTGAATAGGTGAGACAGTTGATTGGCTTGATCAGTTTGGGAGGCATCTAGGCAGTGGGACCAAGTCCTGTGCTCATTGCATGAGTTGGCTGTTTGAAACCTGGAACTTATGCAGGGACACTTGGCTTAGTCTGGGAGGAAGGGACTGGACCTCCCTGGACTGAGTCTACCAAGTTGATCACAGTCCTCGGGGGAGGACTTGTCCTGGAGGAGGTGGGAATGGAGGGTGGGCTGGGGGTAAGGAGAGGGCGTGGGAGGGGGGAGAATAGGGGAACCCATGGCTGATATGTAGAACTGAATGGTATTGTAAAATAAAAAATATATATCACAAAAAAAAAACATAGAGAAGGAAATCACCAAGAGTGTGCATGTTCTTTCTCCACACAGAATGAATAAAGTATTACACAAAGTATCTCTTTATTCTTCCTTGGCATTAAGGTTTATGGGATCATGTCACATAGTCTAAATAAATTTCATATGATTTTCACTGAATAAAAGATACTAAGTGCATAAATGTATGAGTTTGCACAACCATAGAACAAAACTCAAAATCCTCATATCTTAAAATACATTTTTTTTAAACATTTGACAGCAAATCTTATTTAGGGTACTCATTCATACAAAATATAAACATATGTAATTTTTGATAAGAGTATCTATAGTGCTGAGAGTGGAAGGTATTCACAATGCCTAGATTGTGGGTCATATATTACTAATTAATGTATGGACAGGAAACTGAACCTAAATAGATGAAAATAATTGATCTTGGTATTAAAATGCATTAACCTCAAAAGACTTGTCCTGATGGTCAATTTTTTTAAATAAATTAGTTTCAAAGTCAAGTATATGTCTCTGTAAGGTATTTGCAATGAAAGAATGGAACCCAAATTCCAGTTCCCAACACTCACATCAAAGCCAGGTTTAGCCGCACTATCTGTAACTCCAGCACTCAGGCATAGACACAAGCAGATCAAAGTGGCTCTCTGATGAGGTATTCTAGCCAATGAAAAATTCCTCATTCCGCAGGAGAGCCTATCTCAAAAAGTAAAAATGAAGAGTGATAGAGGAGGGTCTTTAAGCCTACCTATGGTTTACTCCCCCATCTTACACATATATAAAACATATACACCCCCCCCACACACACACACATACATAAAACTCACCAAAGTTACCCTGAGATAATTAGGGTATGAAATAAAAGATTCCAGCAAACTAGTTTTTTTTTTTTTTTTTTTAAATATTTGTCTTTGTTTTTGTTTTTGAGACAGGGTCTCACTATGTAGCCTTGACTGGCCTGAATCTTGCAATGTAGATCAGACTGGCCTTGAACTCATGGAGATCCTCCTGCTTCAGAATCTCAAGTGCTGGTTTTGAGACATGAATTTTAAATTATTAGTTATGTTTGCCCTACTCTATGATACATAATCCTTGATGAAGTCCCTCTTGCTTGAGGCATGAAGATTCTTTCTGCAATGTTCTTTCACTAAAAGACAACTCAGATTTCTATTCATATTTAGCTAAAATACCTCCAAGGTAATTCTCCTTTTGCAAGCCTCTGTCCAGGCACTTACACATTTCACTGATAACAGAGCTTCATTTATTTCCATGAAATTCTGTAGTGGCAAAGGGGAATTGAAAACCTGGTATATCCCTCATGATTCCATTGTTTATAAAAGAAACTGCATTTTGTTACCTTTCTGAACTTATGATAATTGAAACACAACTCCAAGGGATCTATGGAAACTTAGGTTGACAGACATAATGTTGTTGTTTTGAACTCTACTTTCTTTTTTTTCTATTAAGTAGTAACTGCAACCACTTATCAAGAAATTTGCAATTTTCACCAAACTAGATTGGCCAGTTCATATGAATCTATAAACAGGAAAAACTCTTTATGCTCAAGACTTGTTCACTTACTATAAAATGTGGATAGGAAAAGTTGCAACTGAGACATGAAGCAATGAGTCTCTGCTTTCTTCTTTGTGAGGACAGGAATATAGTATAAGCTATGGCATCAGGCAATGCCTCATTTTTACTTCCAACAATTATAAGAGCATGAAATCAATTGTTTTCTCTCTATCCAGGCTGGGATTTTCTCTGGGTAGTAGTACACTGGAGGAAGGTTGATTACACCATATGAGTCATTGTAGGCTATGACTTCTGGAACTAAAGTGGAGTGAAGAGAGTTCATAGACAAGAGAGATCCAAGGCTTCTTCATTAGTATTTTCCCTATGATCTGAAAGGCTGTCTGCATCTGTAAAACACTTTGAAGCAGGTTCAGAAGCAGGTGAAGCAACCCAGCCTCACACTTCTGCTTCCCTGGTCTTTTTTACTAGGGTCTCTATCACTGTGGGAGGCAAGCTGTTACCCTGCTTACAGTAATAACTTGCAACATCTTCAGCCTCCACATTGTTGATGCTGAGCGTGAAATCTGTCCCTGATCCACTGCCACTGAACCTGGAAGGGATCCCAGAGATGGACTGTGAAGCATACTTGATGACAAGCCTTGGGGCCTCATTTGGTTTTTGCTGATACAATTGTAAGTTTGTGCTAAAAGCCTGGCTGGCCTTGCAGGTCATGGTGACTTTTTCTCCAGGAGTCATAGACAGGGTGGCTGGAGACTGAGTCAGCATGATGTCACCTCTGGAAGCTGAAAACATAGGACAAATATTAGTCAGAACAAGACATTGCATTTGAAAGTAGGGTTAAATATATTAAAATGATTTATTAATCACCAAAGGAAAAAAATCAGACTAGTAATTCATACTTCATGAGCAAATTTAGGATGAGTCATTGGAGATAATGGAGTATCTGGTGAGTGGCTTTATGCAGGAACTCAATGCAAGGAGCAGATATGTGTAATTAACATTTCATTAACAGTACAAGAAGACTGTACAGTGAAAGAGCTTTCATAAAATTTTAGGGTATATGGTGTATCTATTATCATTAACCCAGACACACATGGACACTAAAGTATCATGGACAATAACTATTTTTTTCTCTTTTGTTTTCTTTCCTTTTCTTTCTTTCCTTCCTACTTTCTTCCTTCCTTCCTTCCTTCCTTCCTTCCTTCCTTCCTTCCTTCCTTCCTTCCTTCCTTTCTCCTTCTCAGCTTTCCATTTATTAAAAATTGATTTTTTTCTCTCAATATATTCTAATTATGGTTTCCCATCTTTCTATTCCTCCCAGCTCCTTGCCAACCCCCAACCCCCCGCCTGATTCTATCTGGAGTTAAATCCTTTATATATCTTATTAGAAAGCAAACAGGCTTCTATGAAATAAATACTAATAATATCAATAAATAATGAAGTAAAATAAATTAAAACAATGACTAACACTTTGGAATTGGACAAAACATACAAACAAAAGGAAAGAACCCAAGAAATAGACTCAGTTGCTCATACCACTCAGGAATGCCACATAAACACTAAACTGGAAGCTATAATATATGTGCAAAAGACCAGTAGGGTAAAAAGAGAAAAGAAAAATATATAAATATAATAAAATTATAATAAAAAATAATGATAAAATTAAAAAATGGAACCCTAATATGACATTAAGAGAAAAGGAACCTTCCAAACATGTTGAGTTCATTTTCTCTTGGTTATCTGATGCTGTGCATGCCACCAACCCTGAAGAGTAGTTTGTTTTCTCAGGAAACTAAATTTTCATTTGGAAGTAGTCATAGGTTATCCACTGGAGACAGCCTCTGGTTAGGAATGGGGCATGTGTCTACTTCTTTCAGCTCTAGGACGCCAACTAGTGCAGACTCTGTACATGGTGCCTCAGTCCCTGTTAGTTCATTTGCATGCCAATCATGTTGATTTTAAAAGACTTTGTTTTCTTGGTGTCTCCTTCACCTGTCCTTCTTACATTCTTTCTACCTCTTCTTCATGAGCCCTGAGGCAAGTGATTCAATGGAGATATTCTGTTTAGGACTAAGTATTCCAAACTCTGGCACTCTCTGCATAATGTCTGTTTGTGAGTCTCTGTATTTGTTCCCACCTGCTACAGAAAAAAAGCTTCCCTGATGATAGCTGAGCAGAACAGTAATCTATGTGTGTAATAGAATGTCATTAATAGTCATTTTATTGGTTGTTTTTTTTTTTGTTTGATTGTATTGTTTTGTTTTTTGTTGTTTGTTTGTTTGTTTTAGAACAGTAGCATATGATTTTACTTTAGGGCTCTGAGCTATCTAATCTCTGCTTCTTGGACACACAAGCAGCATTGGGTATGGGTTCCATCTTTAGGAATAGGCCTTCAGGCAAATCACTTATTGGTTGGCTACTTCCCCAAAAACTTGTGCCACCATTGCACTAGCATATCTCATAGATAGGAAAACATTGTGGATCAAAGGGTGTATGGCTGGCTTGGTGGATTACCTTTGTCCTATGTTACCCTGCAAAATACCTTTTTCCATTATTTTACCCTGAGGTGATGTCTATCATTGATGGTAGAGTATGTTTCTTAAATGCATAAAAATCCTGCTTTCCATTCCATTACAATCTGTTAGCCTGTATCTTTTTATTTGGAAATTGAGGGCATTGATGTTGAGATATATCAGTGAACATTGTGTGTTGATTCTTGATACTCAGTTTTGTTGTTGTGCGGATGACGTGTGTGTGAATATGTGTGTGTGTGTGTGTGTGTGTGTGTGTGTGTGTGTGTGTGTGTGTGTGTGTAGCTGAAGTTTTGCTGTGTTCCACCTGGCCCATGGTCAGGACAAATCTCTCTCACCTGCCAGTCCTGCAACCACTTGGACCCAAGTAAACACACAGAGGCTTATATTAATTAAAATGCTTGGCCATCAGCTCAGGCCTACTACTGACTAGCTCTTACACTTAAACTCAGCCCATTTCTGTTAATCTATATGTCACCACATGCTCTGTGGCTTTACCTGTATGCCATTACATACTGCTTCCTGGATGGTGGGCTGGTATCTCCTGACTCAGCCTTCAAGCCTTCCCACAATTCTCCTTGTTTGCTTATACTGCCTATACTTCCTACCTGTCTACTGAACAATCAGTATTTTATTTATCAACCAATCAGAGCAACACATTCACAGCATACAGAGAGATATCCATAGACTGTGTGTGTGTGCATGTGCATGCGTGCATTTGTGTGTATGTGTGTGTGTGTGTGTGTGTGTGTTTCCCTTCTGTTGCCTTTATTCATCTGAGATTATTTATCCCTTTTTGTGATTGTAGACAACGACTTAGGTTGGAATTTTCTTTCTAGCCTTCTAAAGGGCTAGATTGTAAACAAATACAGCATATATTTGGTTTTATAATAGAATATCCTATGTTCTCCACCTATTGTAATTGAAAGTTTGGATTTTCTCATTAATTCTACATCCACTTTCAGGTCTTGAAATGTTTCATTCATTTCCTTCCACGATTTGTTTTTGCTTCACAGATTGCTTTAAGGAATTTATTCATACCCTCTTTAAGGACCATTGTCCTATTTATAAAGCCTATTTATAATAAGGTCTTACCCTGTGCTTCAGCTATGTTATAATAAATGGGGCCTACTGTGATAGGGTTGCTGTGCTCTAGTGAAGACATGTCCTAGATGTTAATGATTATGTTTTTACACTAGTGTCTAGGTGTCTGGGATTGGGAAAATTATAATATAGGTGCTGATACCTGGTCTTGTCTTTATTGGGTGGGTGTTTGTGTTACCCTCTCTGGTACTTAATAGAGTATGGTGGCTGTGTGTTTCCTTGTTTGAAATTCTTTAGGGATCCTGAGTGATGTAACTGTGGAGCCTTCCAAGCAAAATATGTCCTGCAGGATTGGGAGCTGACAATTAGTAATAGGATTGGCTAAGAGGGTGGGGGTGAAGATGTCCACAGAAAGGTATAAAGGGAATTCTACCAGGATCTCTTAGAGCCCTGGGAATAGGGGCCGAGAGTCAACAGGGACCACAACAGGTGGTCAGCTACAGACCTGGGAATAGGACCGGAGGATTGGATATGTTGGAGAGGAGGAAGAGTGAAGATCTGCAGTTCACCTACCTGCTTCACTTGCCTACTTTCTTCTTTTGTAGGCTTGGATGGCAGGTTCATGGAGAAAGCCTGCTGGTATTGGGGGATGGGATATCAGGATGAGTCACATAGGGAGACTGGAGGAAAATATCTCTGTGATCCTCTTGAGATGGAAGCAGATAAGGAGTGAATGCCTCAGCTAGTGGTCTGCTATAGAGATGGGGGTGAGACCTGAGGATTGGATTTGGAGAAGAGGAAGGAGCAGTGATGAGCTGCAATTATCCTGCTTCCCTGTCCTCTTTTTCTTGATATTTGCCTTCTGCAGTTCAGGATAAACAGTTTAAAGATGTCTCATAGGACCATTCTTGACTAAACACTCCCATAGTATACTGTGTAAAATTGTGTTTGTATGTATGAAGTCATAAAATGAATCATTAAAATGTTTCTTTCTAAAACATAGCATTGTAACTTTGGGCAAAGGTTGTTATGAGCAGGGGATGAAGAAAGGGTTCAATAGTCAAGTGCACTTAGTGCTATTCCAAAAAATGTAAGTTTGGTTCTCAGCATCCTTGTCAAGTGCTTCACAATCAACTGTAACTCCTGCTTCAGAGGATGGGATCAAACACCATTATCTGTCCTTTGTGGAACTTTCATACACATTGTATGCATTCACACAGACATATATAAATGCACATAAACAAAATTATAATTTTATAATATATGATATGTGACAAATAGCTAATAAGTATTTTTAAATTTTATTTAATTTTTTTTTAATTTTATGTGCATTGGTGTTTTACCATGTGTGTCTGGTTGGGTTCCCTGGAACGGGAGTTAAAGACAGTTTGTAGGCTGCAAGGTGGTTGCTGGGAATTGAATCCAAGTCCTCCAGAAGATCAATTAGTGCTCTTAACCACTGAGCCATCTCTTCAGCTCCCTAATAAGTATTTTTAAATGTTCAATATATACTGTCATCAGGGAAATGCAAATTAAATTGTGATGGTTTATGTTGTTCATTATGCTGTTAATATATATTGCTCTGATTGGTTGATAAATAATGCTGTTTGGCCAATGGTGAGGTAGAATAAGGTTAGGTGAGACATTCCAACTAGAGAGGGAAAAGAAGAGCTACAAGCCATATGGAAAAGTATAGACTTATAGAAATGGGTTAATTTAAGATGTAAGAGCTAGCTAGTAAGAATCCAGAACCATTAGGCCATATAGTTTGAAAATAATATAAGCCTCTGAGTGTTTATTTGGGTCTGAGTGGCTGTAGGACTGGATGGGTCACAGAAAACATCCAGATACAAAATTGACTACCATCATACACTCTGACAGCACATGTTGATGAAAATTTGGAAAAAGAGGCACCTTTAATCATTGTAGGTAGGAGAACAAATTGATACAGTCATTTTGGATATCAGTTTGCATATTTCTTGCAGAAGGTCCAGCCTTCTGCAGGTCAGAGAGACTGGGAATAAGACACAGAGTTGGCAAGACAAACATACAAAGTACTTTACTGAGGGGTAAAAACTTCTTCATTATATTTCTGACGTTCTGTTTAATATTCTTCACAGCAATTTAACTACAAAGAGGATTTTTTTTCCATAAACAAGTTACATAGTCACTACATAATCACAATAAAAACATATATTCTGGAACAGGTCCTCGCCATTATCTTTCCTAAACACATCCTTACACATTTTCTTAATAACCTACACTCATTTAAACTTTCATTTTTTTAGATGTCTCACAGATCAAGAGCTATCATCCATAGTCGTCTACATAGGCAGTATCAGGAGTATTTCAACCATAAGCATTTACATAGGCAATAGTTTTATAATTTTCAGAAGAACAGGTTACTTTTCTACTTTTTATACTTTTGAGTTCTGTCCAATTATCTTAACTAATCACTAAATTCTTTGTTTTTTGGTTACATGAAGTTATTATTTACAGCATTGTTTTAGCTATGATGCACACCTAAAACTGTGAACACATTTCCCAACATCAAAAAGAACTTGAACTAGTTTATTTCCTGGGAATAGATTGTTTTTCTTAATCATCAACCCATCAACTGCAGTCTATATGACTAAACCACAGTCTGTATGACTCCCCAAGTGCAAACTCATAAATGCTTGCTGATGTTTGTTTTTTGTTTTGTTTTGTTTTGTTTTGTTTTTTCATTTTTCTGGTACCAGCATAAGCTTGTCCAATGTCCTGGCTGGCTCTGCAATTTATTGTCACTGAAGTTGATGGTCACTCTTTCACCTGGATTCACAGACAGGACGGCTGGAGCCTGAGTCATCACAATTTAAATCCTTGAGGCTAACTCCACATATAAAAGATCAGTAGCAGAAAAGAAAGAATACATTTTTTTTTAAATTACAGATCTAAACAAAAAACGTCTCCCTATGACTCAAGATTTCCATGTATAGAGTGCAAAGTGGGTGTTTATATGTCATCTTCTACTTTTGTGCTTTGTTCAATAATCTTACCTGAAATCCAGAGGAGAAGAAACCAAGTAATCTCTGATAAAGACAAAGTACTATTTTATGTACTTTTGTGTTTGTTGATCACAACCCAGCACAGAAGAGGATAGTCTTACAATGTTCTAAGAGGCAGGACACCAGACAAAAGAAATATCTATGCAAATGTTGCTGACTTCATATTGTTATAAATACTGGGACTGTCAGGAGAGCAGGCTATTTGGTCATTCTCTGAGTATGTTATCACTCCCTCTCCTTGATGCCAAATGCAGTGTTGATAATTGGTAGACATCTGTGCATTCTCTTCCGCACACAGAGTTTGGCAGTGAGTACAATATAATTCAGTTTTTGTTACCAGTGAAGCTATCAGGAAGGAACAGCACCTCAGATCCTTTCTTGGTCCCATGGTTGTGTTGTGTTTGTTGGCATTTCTCACATAATAGAGTGAGTTTATTTATGCTTTAGTACTAGGCCTTAGCAGATCCAATTTGCAGCTTATTTTGCATGGATTTATTGTAATAAAGTATACCTGAATACAATAGCATACTGTGTAATCACATCCACATCCTTGTGTCCTTTCATGAATGACTAATACAAATTCAGAGTATCAAGCAAATGGAGCTTTCCAGCAAATCCATGTTCTGTGAAGGAGCTACAGGTGCCATCAAGGTAAGTATCATGTTCTGGTACTAGCAAAAACAGATAATGCTATACAATAGCAACCCTCATGGTAGCCTATGGAGAAAATTGTTGATTTTTGTGGATATTCAAAATGGACATGCAATCAACAGCCTTGTTTGAATAGAGGAGTAGCTGTAAGGTTCCTTGGGCTGTCTATTCTGGAGTAAAATACCAATTTAGGTATTTAACTTTAATTAAAGGAAATCACACAACCATAGTATGAGAAAAGTACCCTCAAGTTGCAGATGAATAGAGAGGATTCTCTGTCACAGCGCCTGGTGGAAATTATCAGCCCATAGACTGACTTGCCAGTACCTGGACATGGAGAATGAAAGACTGTTGAGGTAAACTTGTGTTTGGGTGATGACTGACTGTGTACATCAGAGAGATCAAAGAATAACCCTAGGATTTTGTTTCTTGAGATATTTCTATTATTGATAAATGTGGAAGAAGTTTCCTTATTAAGTAAGTGAACCATGTAATTACAAAAGGACAAATGCAAAAGTCATTTACAAAACCAAGTCAACACTGTAAATCTGAGGTTTATAATGCCAGCTTACGCATTGGCTACACCAGGGCTAATTCCCCAGATATATTTGGCCCTTTAAAACTTTTTATGAGTATGATTGTTTTTGTCTGCATATTCATATATGCACCATGGTCCCCAGGAAGTCAAAAGAGGGCAATAGGTCCTCTGCAATTAGAGTTGCAGATGGTTGTAGTTTCCAAGTAGTTTCTGTGTTCCTCACAGAGATTCCCTGGCAAGAACAACAATTGCTCTTAACTGATGAGCCATCTCTCTAACCCCTGTTCCATTTTGTTAAAGCATTTTGTACATTCCATAATCTTTGTTGTATAGAGTTCTTCCACCCCAACTATCCAACACCTTGCTGCTTTAGAGTAGAAAGAAACACACCTGCCAGGAGGTAGTGGCGCACTGCCTTTAATCACAGTACTCAGGAGGCAGGGGCAGGTGAATCTCTGTGAGTTTGAGGCCAGCCTGGACTACAGAGCAAGATCAAGGATAAGCACAAAAACTACATGGAGAAACCCTGTCTTGAAAAACAAAAGGAAAAAAGAAAAAAAAGAAACACACAAATTAATCTGTACAATCTGAAATGAGTATTTCTAAATTTAAAAATTGAGATTTTTGCCTGTCTATTCAAAATGAATTTCAAGAGTACAGCAGAGTGAATTATGAAACCATTGGAGCCGAGGGACCACTTCACATCAGTAGTATGTTAGTGATGGTGTCAGGTTCATCAAGATGTTTATATTAAATATGTCTGGATTTCTCATGTAAAGCACACATTAGTAAAGGGGCTTTTTATGTTTGTACAATATTTTATATAAAATTAAAAGTGTATGCCAGAAAAGGGTCTCAGATCCCCAGAACTGGAGTTAGAGTGGGTTGTAAGCTCCTATTTGGATGCTGGGCCTCTCCAAGCATGGCATGTACACACATGCACAGACACAATATACAGGCAAACACTCAAACATATCAAATAAATAAAAAACCTTAAAAAATGAGACATGGCATAATCGGAGATCTTTCTTTTTGTAACTAAAGCTCAAGTAGGAACCAAAAAAGCTGCCTTAGAATATCTTTTTGAGAAGTTGCATCTAGACTCACAATTGTGATTCACAGTTAAGTATTTCAAAATTTTAACCACCAATTGCCTTAGTTAGGGTTTCTTTTACTGTGAAGAGACACCATGATCATGGCAACTCTTATAAAGGAAAACATCAATTGAGGTGGCTTACAGTTCAGAGGTTCAGTCCATTATTATGGTGGGGAGCATGGCGATGTACAGGTAGAAGTGGTACTGACTGCATCTTGCAGAACAGGAAGTGGACTATGACACTGAGGGAAGCTTAAGCAACAGAGACCTCAAAGCCTGCCTCCACAGTAACATACTTCCTTCTATAAGATCACACCTATTTCAACAAGGCCACACCTCCCAATAGTGCCACTCCTATGAGCTTACATTCAAACTATCACACCAATGGTCTTTGATTTCACAACTGATTAGAACTACCAAAACTGTTGAAAGATTTCCAATAAGCTCATAATATTAAGTAAGCAAAACATTTGTTATATAGATTAATAAATAAAAATGAATCTTACAGCCATAAAAATAAAAATAAATGAAAAATGAAAGGAAATGTGGTGAAAAATATCCCAATCAAATAAACAAAGCAAAACAAACAAACAAACAAAAAACCCTAAACTTACACACCTGACACACAACCTAAAATATTTGCAAAACACTGGTCTAGACTCACAGATTAAGGAAAGATTCCCAGGGAACCTGTGTGTAAACAAGGCATCTATGCTATTTATGATGAAAAAAATTATGTGAGAATTACATGCTTCTTTAATTTTTTAAAGAAAAATTTAAATGTCCTTCTTTAGTTACCTGCTACATTATTGGTTATTCAAGAGAAAGCAATTTTCTTATTTACATATATTATGAATTTCTTCAGTGAATATCTACTTTGATTGTTTGGTAGGTACAGAAAATAAATAATACAATTGTATTTTTAATTTAATATTTATCTTGTGTTGTAAGATTTTTTTTTTATTTTGGATGATGTTCCATCTACTAAAAGGAATAAGATATGTTCTGAAACTAACTTACATGTGAAATATTCTGTAACTATTTGTTAGGATTCTTTGGTCAGTAGTGTCACTTACTCTGATTTTGTTTCTTGGTGATCAGTTGATGAAATTGAAGTGGTATATGCCCCTGTTTTTGTGTATGGAAACCTTTGTCCCACTGTAGATCCTAGAATACTTTATTGACAATTCTGCTGTTGCTAAAGTGTGTACATGTGCATATACATACTTGATGCATGCCCAAAAAACTTGCCAAATTAACTGTTTTCCTGTAACATACTAGACAAAAAATATCAGTTCCATTTTCCCACTTGTCTGCAGAAAAATTCAAGTGCTTCCATTGAAACTTGCCTCCATCGACTGAGTGTTTTTTTCTGTTATGTGGATAACTCGGTGTTGGTTATAATTCCCATTCAGGAAATGTCATGGCTTATGTTCTAGTTCTTCCAAGTGTTTGTCATTTATGTTCATTATACTTCAGAGGATCTCTTGCTCATTCATTTAAATAAAGCATTAATTGGGCACCTGCATTTTTGATTGATTAACTATCATTAATGAACAGAAACCCACATTTCAACATAAATAAAAAGCAATCTTTAGGGAGAAAGAACTGCTTTTGAAAATCAATGAGAAGAGGAAGAGAGGGATGGAAAGAAAGGAGAGAAAAATTCATTGACAAATGGTAGCAGAGAGACCATATAGAAAGGCTATTGGAGACCTCTAGTACAATGGCTGTTGAGAGGTGCCTCCTATGTTTTTAGTTACACAATAAGAATCAGGGTGAAGAATAAATACTGCTCAAAGTAGAGTATATGGCCAAAACCCATGGAGTGAAAAGAGACATCATGAAAACACTAAGGTACTCAAACAAATGAAATGACCTTGGGAAGAAGAATATGAAATTCCCTGTGTCATTGTATGAGAACAATCTGCAAGCCTCTTCTGTAGATGTAAGAGTGAGTCATATGTCATTTTCTACATACACTCAATAAGTCGTTGTTACTGGTGAATCTCCCTTCACATTCACTGTAGGGAGCTGCTGCAAAGTTGTCACTATTGTATTTATTCACAGAGGGCACCTAGTCTATATTGTGCTCCCATTCACCAAAGCATCCCATGGCCACCCTAGGACACTGAGAAATCCAGATCCTCCACAGACTGGGAAACTGTGAAGGAACATGCTCACACAGTCCTGTGTGATATGAGGCCCTGTCCCAAACCTGCAATACACAGAACTTCAGGTAACCAGACCGATTAGATCCACCTTTCAGAAGGTAGACAAGACTCAAAATTTCAATGTTTAGGCCACTGGGTAGACTTGAAGACTTTGGTGATGTTGATAACAATTAGAGAAGAATTACACAATATAAACAACAGTATAAACATCCTGAGCCAAGTAACATGCAGTATTCAGACTACATACATCCCAAGCATACTTCCAGAAGAAAATCTTTCACTTTGAAAACCATCAATAAAATTTATAAAGCCAGCCATTCTGCCAGATTCAGAAATACCAATATAAAACCATAAGAAATGTTTAAAAGGCAGTACAATTAAATATCCAAATGAAAATAGCAACTTTTTGGTTACATGTCCCTTAGAAAATGTAATTCTTGATGTTTAAGCAGTTCCTTAAATATCTTTCAGCCATTTGAGATTCCTCTGTTGAGAATTCTCTGTTTAGCTTTGTAGCCCATTTTTTAATTGTATTGTTTGGTATTTTCATGTCTAGTTTTTTTAATCCTTTATATATTTTGGAAGTTAGCCCTCTGTCAGATGTGCGGTTAGTGAAGATATTTTCCCATTCTATGGACTGTCGTTATGTATTCACTCATAAATGTATACTAAATGTAAAGCAAAGAATAAGCAGACTACAGCCCACAGCTCCAGAGAACCTAGCTAACAAGGAGGACCCTAAGAGGGACATATAGACTACCCAGTGAAGGAGAAACAGCTGAGATCTACATGAGCTAACTGAGGGTGAGGGGCTTAATGGAGAGCAAGGAATAGGGGATGAGAACATAAGGAAATGTGAGGTTTGAGCTTGAACAGGGACAGAATGGAAGAGCAAGGAAAAAGATACCATGATAAATGGAGACATTGTGGGAATAGGGAGAAACAGAGTGCTAAGGAATTTCCCAAGTATCCACAAGGATGACCCTTCCTTAGACTACCAGCAATATTTGAGAGGGTTCATGAACTGGTCTGCTCTGGTATCCAGATTAGTGAATACCCTAACTGTCATCATAGAGCAGTCATCCAGTTTCTGATAGATGCAGAGATATACAGCCAGGTGCCAGGTCGAGCTCAAGGATTCCAAATGATGAGAGAGAGTTGGGATTCTATATGAAAGGGACATCGAGATCATGATGAGAAAAAGTACAGAGATGGCCAGCCAAACTAGTAGAAACCCAAGAACTGTGGGCCAATAGCTGTGGAGCCCCCATGAGACTGAATTAACCCTCTGGATACTCGAGACAATAGTTTACCTTGAACTGTTTCAGGGGCCCCCAGGAAGGCAGATTAGGATCTATCTCTTGTGCATAAGTGGGCTTTTGGACCCAGGGCCTAAGGTATGACACCTTCTACAGCCTTGGTGAAAGGGGTAGGGGCTTGGACCTGCCTCAACTGAATGTACCATGCTCTGCTGACTCCCTATGGGAGACCTTGACTTGGAGTAGGTGGGAATGGGGGGAGGCTTGAGAGGAAGGCTGGGGGGAGGGAAGAGGGAAAAGGGGAAATGTAGACGATTTTCTAAACAGCCTTCTTAAATAAAAAACACAGCAGCCATAGTCCGGTGGTGGTGGCGCATGCCTTTAATCCCAGCACTTGGGAAATAGAGCCAGGCAGATCTCTGTGAGTTCTAGGCCAGCCTGGACTACCAAGTGAGTTCCAGGAAAAGGCACAAAGCTACACAGAGAAACCCTGTCTTGAAAAAGCAAAAAAAAAAAGAAAAAAAAAAAAAAAAAACAGCAGCCAAGCCATGACAGGCTTAGGTGAAGGGTTCACAACATGCCCCCACAGTCGGGCATGTTTGCATATGTCTGGCGGAAACTTCCACCTTGCCAGTTCCAGGTCAAGATAGCCATTTTGAGGTCATGGCATCTCTCGTGACCAGGGTCCATGACGTTTCATGGCGACGTAAGCACGCAACATGGCCTTGCGATCTACACACATGCGTGGAGTAGTGACATGACCTGGGCATGCCCAGCCTTTAAAAAACAAGCGCCATGTTCCCGGTTCCTTCTTCTTCTCCACACATGTGTCTCTCCCACAGGCCTGCGCACTCTCTGTCCCTTTATCTTTAATAAAACTCTTATTAGCAGATTCTGTCATGTTTCATGACATTTCCTTGCAGGGTAAGAACACACTGCGGACAAATAACTAACATTTTGGTGCCGAAACCGAGCAGGTGCTTCCAGGCACCCTGCACATGGAAACTCGTGAACCAGGGACTGCTTTACATAAACCAGGGACTGTGCTCCGTACGTGACAGACTGCTCTCCATTTGCCGGAACCGCATCCAAATTGCATCCAACACTGCTTTCTTCCATTGGTGAGTCCCCCCCATTTTTTGGCCAGCATAAACAGTTTCCTGAATCTGTGAGAATGACCATTGATCATCCAGTGCCTCACAAGTATTCTTGAGACTGGGGGAACCCCCGGCCACAGTCTTCACTGGCTAAGGTCGGCCCCTATCGCAGGCCTGATTTCTAGGATTTATCCAGGGATGAGGAAGTACATGACATCCCAAACATTCCAAACATTAGATAAGGTGGACAGATGTCCTTGAGTCTAGCACACACCTATATTTTGTTTTACAGATACCCCTAGACAACTGTCAGCCAATCAGGGTCCTACACTCTGGAAATAACCTCAGCCAAACCTCAGCTATGATTCAAAACTGCACCCCACCTGAGCACAGGGATCTCTGCTCTCATCAATGTGTTGGACAGACAGAGGGATCAAGCTCCAGAGCTTGAAATAAATGTTCTTTGCTTTTAAGTTCAGGATTCAGTCTCTGTGGTGGTCTTGGTGGTTCCCATGATCTGGGTATAACATTAACAGCACACATACATCATTAAAAGTAAGCAACATAATTAAGGTGAAGAAATTAATGAAAAATATTAAATGATTAAAATCTTCAACAATAAACTACATTAATGAGATGAGATTCTCCTGATATAAAAGCAATAATATGCCCGTTGCAGCTAGAAGAATGAGAAATTGATGGCACTTGAGGTCTAACCAAATAACTCATTGAACCAGATGAGTCTAGCCAGGGCTCTCAGCTGTAATTATCCAAGTTCCCCAGCACCTCCCCCTTACACAGTAGCAGAGTGCTCTTCTCCTCTCCAGTCAAGCAGCACATTGGCAGCTGAGCTGCCTGAAGCAAGGGGTTTTTGTTAGGGACTGTATCACTGTGGGAGGATCATGTGTAGCTTGCATGCAGTAATAAACTCCCAAATCCTCAGCCTCCACTCTGCTTATTCTGAGTGTGAAATCTGTCCCTGACCCACTGCCACTGAACCTGTCTGGAACCCCTGTGTCCCGGTTGGACACCAAATAGATTAGGAGCTGTGGAGACTGGCCTGGCCTCTGTAGGAACCAATACAAAAAGGTTCTTCCATCACTATATAAGAGGCTCTGACTTGACCTGCAGGAGATGGAAGCTGATTGTCCAATGGTAATTGGCAAAGAGAGTGGAGTCTGGGTCAGCACAACATCACCACTGGTTCCTGAAATTACAATAGAATGGGACAAAGTCATGTTAAAACTTCCCAAACAATCATTGTTACTCATTCCAAGTGAGATCCTAGCATGTTTGATAATTTTAAAAAATATATCAAATGCTTTTTTTATAAAACAAGTGAGTGGAAGGTCCTCAAGTTCATAATCTACAGCACCCCTTCCCATCTACATGAAAATCTTCATCCTAGCTCAGCTCCTGTCTCACTAGAATTTCTCATTGTCATGTAACTAAAACTCACATGGGCATCCTGGAGAATGGGACCTGACTATTCACACATACACATCACACAGAGGTGACTAGAGCCCACCCTCCAGCCCCATTTTTCTCCTGCATTTCATTATCTTACCCAGAATCCAGAGCATTAACAGAAACAGGGACTGGACAGGGCACATCATTTTGAAGAATGAAGTGAGGAGAGTAAAGGCAAGAGGACAGTTGAGCTTTTATCTCAGGACAGCAAGGCAGGGACCTCCCCAGGGAGCAATATGCAAATACCCTGGTCTGTATGGCAGTGTATATAGAGGGGAGAGTTATGTAGGATTCTTGAATTTGAAAAATAACCCAAAAATATCTTCTTCTACATCAGGAGTGAATGTAATAAAACAAAATGTGATGACTGATGAGAGACTAGTTGGATGCTGAAAGATTAGCAATGTGGTTCAAATTAAATGTAAATATACATTAACAAAGTAGTCTTGTTTTCTAATTTGAAATTTACTCAAATTTCTGTAAACATTCATAACTAAATTGCAGAGAAATAGGGAAATGTAATTAAGACATTAAGCTCAAAATTGTCGTGAATGAAACTTTGTACTCATAGTCAATAATACATTGCAAGATTACAAGATGGAAGCAAGTCACTCAATACTCTCATCAATGTATTGACTGTATCTTACTAAGTATTAGAAAATAGACAATTCTAATCAAGGGAACTGACTTATGTGCTGAATGTTTGACAAAGAAATTCATAATATAAGCATTGCCATAATAAATATACACATAATTTTCATAACATTGCAATGTTCTTTTTATTCAATTTCTCTTAAGCTTACACATCAGAGAAACTCTGACCTTCTTGCTGTCACTGCAGATTATGTATTTTTTGAAGTTCTCAAGTCTCATTTGAATGAAATCATACAGCTCCTGTGCCTCAGTGACTTAATTTCATTTTCTGAGTATACCTGTTTCTTTAAAGGTTTTTTCATGTTCTGTGAATAAGTAAATAAAGTGTCTCTATTGTTGGATTCTTTAGTGATGGCAACATTTATTCATTCATGTGGACATTCTCATTTTTCAACCTCATGAATTTATTAATAAGGTATTGTGAATACTTTTGTACCAGATTATATGTAAACGTGTATCTTCATTTATCTTGAGCAGGTACCTATCTGTGTATTTGGTCACCTCCATGTCAGATATGAAAATGAAGCCTATTTGGGTTTATTAACTGTAGATTGTTTTATGCAACAGTGTCAATGTTCTGTAATGCATGTCGTTCTCAGTCATTATGAAGTACATTTCCTTATAGTCACAAGAGATACTTGGTCATTGTATTCTTGGGTTTTTTTGGTTCCTGGTATAAGCAAGCAAGAGACTATGCACTAAAGTATAAGTGTAGATGCATTGCTTACACGTTGTTCACAGCTCCCCCTGTAGTTTTCACTATTCTTAATTTTGTCTCTAGGTCATTGACTGCTTAACATGAACATCATTTTGTTGCTAGTGCCTTTTAGATTTGTGACAAGGTGTGGCTGCTGTTATCAAATAAATGACAAGATATGTAATGCAGCTGCTTGTAAAAAAAAAAGTATTGGTTACATAGGGCAACTAACTTGGTTACATTTCATAGCAATTATTTTCATAATTATTTTCTTTCCAATATGTATGGTTCCAAATGACAGATTAGGAAGCCACAGATAATGCCTCAATTAGCTATACAAAAAGACATAGAGCAGATCACATTAGCTTGAACAAATGGAAGAACAAATATGTATCCATAAAAAAACATTAAATATGGGCACAAGTAATTCATCTGACATATAAACTAATTACCAGAGAGCTGATTGTGAACATGAAACTAGGGCCCTCTTAAAGGAAAATGCAGGCAAATTCTTGTCAGCCTGAAATTTGGGAATGACTTAGTACAGCACCAAAATGATGAGCCATGAACAAAAGTGTATAAGACAGACTTTAATAACTTGGCAAATGTTGGTCAGTGAAAACACTGTCAAGAGACCAGAATGCATTCAAAATCTCTATATCTTAAAGGAGTGTTATCTTAAATATCCAAACCTTTCTTCAGTACAACAGTAAAGCCAAATAACTTTTTACTTTTAAAATCATAATACAATCACATCATTTTAGAAAATGAAGTGAAGATTTCAACATGCACTTCATCAGAGTATATGTATATACACAGAGTGGAATATGTGTGGAACAATGAGAGAGAGAGAGAGAGAGAGAGAGAGAGAGAGAGAGAGAGAGAGAGAGAGAGAGAGAGACTTTTAAATTATTACAGGAGAAGTTTTATTTAAAGAAACAACTTCTTAAAGAAGAATGATGAGCCTTCCAATGCAGTCATGATCTTAAAAGATCTGACGCCCTCTGCAGAATCACTGCCTAAGAACAGAAGACACACGGCTGCTTAGAGAAGCACAATAGCTACATGACCTTTGAATTGCAATGCAATTTAAAAGAAAAAGGAGGGTTATATAATGTTATCTTGTTTAATGTATTGGTACATATATAATGTAATTATTCATTCTTTCTTACTATTTGACTTAATGAGGATCAATACCAGGAATGCTCACCAAACAATCTATTCTAACTTCCTACATTATCAGCACTGCTACAAGCACATTTCTCAGAATCCTTTTTCAACTTGATCATCTCTGATGGAATTGCTTTTTTTGTGATTCATACAAGTAGAAGATGGGGATTTAACAGAAACAAGATCTGCCAGAAGAGGCATAGTCTGATAAAGGTAAGGATTGTGAAATCACCTATAAAGTGCAACAAGCAGCTGAGAGTGTGAGTACCCCAAGCCTGCTCTGTCTGGACAGGCTTGAGCACCACAGATTCACTACCTTACACCTTGGTTCAGATGGTCCCTGGAGAAACACCAAAGACCCCTAATTTGCATTATCAACTTCCTTGATATGAGCATAAAGTTGCCTAATGGCTGTTGCTCAGAACATTTATTGAAACCATCCTGTTTGGAATATCTACAGTGCTATGTGTATTATATGTCTTGAGGAATTTTTTTCTAGCTCTGTCTATTTGATATTTTGTGTGTTTCATTTACCTTAATAAGCACTGTCTTCATTAGACTGGGGAAATTTTCCCCAATTATTTTATTGAAAATATTTTTCTGTGCCTTTTACCTGGGTTATCTTTTCCATTCATTCCTATTTTTTTTAATTTGGTCTTATCATTGTGTCCTAGATTTCCTGGATATTTTGTGTCCTTTTTTTATCTTAACAATTTCTTTGGTTAGGGTATTTGCCTGTCTCCAATATCTGAAAGTCTTTCTTTCATGTCTTATTGTAATAAGCAAAGAACTGTCTCATTTGTTTTCAAAACTTGGAGGTATTCTACCTTCCCACTTGAAGCAAAGCAACTCCCCTGCCATTTCTGCTTGTGAGTACACATATCCTTGTATGATGTTCCCTTGATACCTCACCTTGTAGATGTAACAAACCGTCTTATTAAAATAAGAAACACAGAACCAATGTAAAAGAGAAAGCCGAGAGGTCAGAGCTCAGAGCTAAAATCTTACCTCTTGCAGTGCTCCTAGCTTCCCGGAAAGAGAGCTACTTGCTGTGTGTCTGTCTTTAAATAGTCTTTCTGTTCTGCCTTCTCATTGGTTGTAAACCCAAACACATGACTGCCTCTGGATTCTCTCCACCACTCTGATGCCAGACATTTTCTAAAGAATTTGAGGTTGTCTTCCTACCAAGTCATCATCCCCACTTTTGAATGCAATATCATCTTTAGCCTACACTTTCTTTGTATGACTGCTTGGCCTATGGGATTGTGTGGTATAGCTGTATCATGCTTTATATTATAATAAACAGCAACAGATAACAATGACTCCTAGAAATAGATTGCATAGTGCTTTATTAACCTTGAATTTTCTCAATGATGATGAGAAAGAAACAGCAGCTGCAGAAAGACATTGGACGACAGACAAAACTCCTGGACTAAACCAACCAGTTTATTTCAAAGGTGTGCTGACCTCAGAATGGAAACTTGGATGTGTTCTACATTGGGAAAGGGGTTTTGCCTTTGTTTCTGCAGGAGAAGAAAAGCTATGGATGCCAACAAAATTAATAAAAATTCAATTAGAACAGGAGAAACCCCTTGAGGAGAAGTAAAAGCTCATCCACCAATGTGACATCTCTACAAGTTGTAAGAAACATTTAACAATCAAGGGTTTGGGTAGGTTTCTGTTTTTGTCTTTCCAGGATAATGGAAATACCCATCTTTAAGAAATCATAAGGCCTTGGATATCCAGATGTTTATAGCAGAAAGAAGGAATCCATTGGTTCCAATCTACACAGGGTAAAATCTCACTGCCTAACATCTATATCTCTTTCAATCTAGAAAAGTTGTGGTTCAAATTCAATTATAAACCAAGCTGGCTTTAGAGATGGAATTGGCTCACTCCTTCTCTAAAACCAAGCATATTACTAAAAGAAAAGGTTGAGAGATTCTTCAATCCCATATCAGAAGAGCCCTCTGGTGTGGGAAAGAAGGAAACCAATAAAAAGGAACCATTGTCTTCAAGATTCTAGTTCTCTCCATGTTTACTCTTGATTTCTCAGAATCCTTTCTTACATGTTATGTCCTCTTTAAATACAAAATTTCCACTTTGATAAAAAATAAGTTTTTCCAATAGCAATCTCTGAAGTCTCCAGAAGGAAAATGGGGTCCCAACAACAACACCTCTACCCAATCCAGAATGATGCCATGGTAATCATCATCATACTACACTTCTTGCCAGAATTTCAGACAATCTTACCATTACTCTAAGACTTGCTGCAGAAGCTACAGTTAGTCTAACTGAGATTTAACTATCTGAGCTTTCTCACAGTACCCAACAGAGATACTATCACCCCCTAAACAGCAGGAAGCAATTCTAAGAAAATGACGCCCTTCTCCCTAAGGTTTCATATTTCTCAGGGTTATGGATGATGATTATAGGGTTGGGGTAGAAGAAAATATTAAACTCAGTATTCTCCTTAAGAAAAGAAAAAGTGTCTCAAAAAAGAGCAAAGAAGAAATGGAATGGATAGGTATAAGATATTATGGTAGATTATTTTATATACTAGTAAACAAATTTTGTAAAATAGCAGCCTTAGATAATTTGCACTGTAATTTGCACTGTTATGGATTTTTATATGTTGATACAAATGTAAAATATTTTTATATTCCTATTTAAGATAATTTGTATATTGATACAAATACAGAACTGTATTTGTTATAATGTACCTATATTTCTACACTTATTTGCAATATTTGTATATTGATACAAATGTAAATTTATATCTGTCATACTGTGTGTATGTTCTACTTCTGTTTAGGATATTCTGTATATTGATATATATTTAAGATTATTGTCATATCGTATATCGCACTATACATTGCTACCTCTATTATAAATATCTTGTATATTGTCACAATTTTGAAGTCATTGTCCTTTACCATACATTTGCTTATAGACTGTTTACCTTGTTTACATGAAGCCTTATTCCTTAGGTTATTTCGGTAGATAAGACTTACAGTTTTATAGTCACCTATGCTTGTCATCTCTGTAGTTAAGTTAGTTAGGTTATCCAGATTTACAAATACATAGGTCAGATAGACCAGTAATCTTCAAATACTTCATAGACCTAGGGGATGTGGAATTTAAATAACTTAGAATTCTCTTGACATGAGACACAATTGCTCCTGGCACCACCAGTTTGATCCTAAGAGAACATTGGGCTTCTAAGACATTTCCATTTGGAAGTTAGTCTTCTTGGCACAAAATGGCCTATTGGGCAAATAAATGCCCTTACCTCAGCTGCTGACAGTATGAGTGCTATCCGTCTGGATAAGTGGAACACAAGGAAAAGTGACTTCTGAATTCTGCCAAGACAGGTTAAGATGGCCTTTCAGAATCCCTGCTTCTGAAAATGGTCTGTCAGATACTCTAGGCCTATAGACAATTTGAATGCACCAACAATGCTGAGAAACATTAGGTGACTGTCCAGGCTGTCAGCTGTCTCGATCTACTCTTGCAAGATTCCTGAAAGTTGCTTGCATCCATCTACCATTTCTCAGGTATCATTATATTCCTTCTCAGGTCTTTGATGGGATTGAAGACTAGCAGTTATAGTTACGATAAACATATTAAGTATTAGATTTAGTTTCTTTAGGCTAGGACATTTTTTGGAATGATCTTTGTAACATACCATTTACCTACGCTCTAGACTTCTCTGGATTTTAGTATGTGTTTCTTGCTTGATATTGTTCGAATTGGTTTTAGCTCCATCTTCTCTAGGTCATTATCCCTCATTATTTCTGGACAATATTTGATAACCAGTCATTTGTATATAGTCTTGTATTAGGTTAGAACCTTCTTAATTAGACAAAAGGGGGAAATGTAGTGGGTAGCCATTCCAGCTTTGATCTGGAAGTTCCAACCCCGACTGAAACTTCAGTAACTGTCATACCTACAAGAGAGGTCCCTGAAGACCTGAGATCCAGATATGCCACCTCTCTTGTTTCCTGGACACTGGACGCTAGAAGTAGACTGAGGAGCGTTCTCCAGAATACACCACCATACTGCGCTATGTCTTTCCCAGACCCTGCAACCTATCTATCCTTTCATTTTAAGTTATGCCACCTTTTAACTATGTGGAGTAGCTTTAATACATTCACCAATACACATAATAGTGCCACTCCCTATCAGATTATATTGAACAATTACATTCAAACTACCACAGTGTGTATGTGGGATATGTGTAGTGTGTATGTGTGTGTGTGTGTGTGTGTGTGTGTGTGTGTGTGTGTAGGAGAAAGAGAAATAAAAGTAGAAGAGGGACCCCAGGAAGAAAAGTATATGTATGTATGTGCATGTTTCTGTATGAGTGCATGTGTTTGTGTATATATGTATGTCTATATGTGTATATATATTTGGATGTATGTGGATGTGTATGCAGATGTGTGTGGTATGTATGTGTGTGTGTATGTATACATATGTATGGGTGCATATGTGTGTCGGTGTCCATGTCTGTGTCCTTGTGTGTGTGTGTGTGTCCCCGAATGTTTGTAGGTGAGAGAGACAGAAAAAAATCAATAAAGGTTTTTAAGGCCAGTAAGGTGACTCAGAGGGAAAAGCCACTTGCCACCAAGTCTGATATCAAACTTGAGTTTGATCTCCAGAAACCAAATATCAAAAAGAGGGGATCAAGTCCAAGTTACTCTCTGATATCCACAAACATGTCATGTCACCTGTGCACCTACAAATATGTACACACATACACACAAATGAATGGCCACATACATGCACACAAAGGTAATTAATTAACTAAAATGTAATAAAATTAAATGAATTTAAGGGAAGGAAAAGAAGAAAAAAACAGAAGAAATGGGCACCAGTAAGGAAGTAAAAAATATCTCTCCAGAGTCTAGAAAAAGAAAAAAAAAACACTCTCCTAGAGTCTCCAAATGGAAATACAGTTTGTCATCATCATCATCACTTCAGACCAAAGAATCTTATGTTGGATACCAGACCTCCAAAACTATAAAAAGGTAAACCACTTGTATCAAGCAACAAAATTTGTTGATTACAGAAAATATGTCATATAATATACAGTTCTTTCCTGCATTTACTTACAAAGCTTTTCATACCAAAATTTGTAAGAGACATTGAACTCTTTATTATTTCTGGGCTCTGCAAAATTTTTCATCATTATTTCAGACACATTGGCTCTCAGGCAGAAGGAGGAAGTGTGCAGGTCCAGGGCTGTGGGTGGTGTGGGGAGCTGGCGAGACTCTCAGAAGAGGTTTTTATTGGAGGCTGAAGCACTGTGAGCGGATAATTGTGAAACTGCTGACAGTAATAAACTGCCATGTCTTCAGCCTGGACACTGCTGATGGTGAGAGTGAAATCTGTCCCAGATCCACTGCCTATGAAATGATCAGGGACCCCAGTATCTTGATTGGATGCAATGTAGATCAGCAGTTTAGGAGCCTGCCCTGGTTTCTGCTAGTACCAGACCAAGTGGTTCTTCTGAATGGAGCTTAAATAAAGACTCTCACTTGACCTGCAGCTGAGGGTGACCTTCCCTCCTATTGACACAGCCAGGGAGGATGGAGACTGGGTCATCACGATGTCTGCACAGGCACCTGTAATCAAGAAGAGTAATTAAGAAGCATAATACACAAACACAGAATATATTAACAGATTAAATTTGTCATTTAATAACTTTGTAATGTCATATTGTCAGAATGTTATTGTGTAAGAAATATTGCACCCTGACATACACTGTCAATTTCTGATATACAAAGAAGTGACTTTGAAAATATTATAACACTTTTACTTTCTCACCAGATACCCAGAGGATCAGGGACATGAGGACCTGGGTCTGTGACTCCATCTTGCTCCCCCTGCTGTCTGATGCAGCTCTGTTCTCACTACAAAGGCCTGATTTATAAATTCTGAGCAGCTGGGCTGGACTGCAGGAGGGCATTCAAAGCAGTCAGCAATTACAAAAGCAAAGGCCTGGACAGTTGCATGAGAGTGACTGGTGTCAATCAACAGGCAAAAATATCGTCACAGAGAACATGAGAAATCACTGAAATATATTGGCTTACAGCTCTCCAACAGAAATCTACTAGGTGTTCTAAAAGCAATTTTGGTTAAAATCCAAGACATACTTAAATCAGGTGACTTTTGCAGAAACATTAGGAGAGCTATCTCAGACTGACAGTACTGGGTAAATGGTATGTTCAAAAAAATCACAACATCAAAAGAAACAGAGTATGAAAACATGCAATGAAAGAAAGAATGGTTTGGAGAGAGGAAAAGAAAAAAGTCAAAAAAAGAGGGAACTGAGGCTATATTTGTTCATTCTCTCCCATCTACAAAGCCACTCTTATAGTAAGGACAATGAACAACAGTACCTCAGATATTTGGGCACTTCCAGGCTAAACAGGGGACAGAGATGCAAAAAGATACCCATATTCCATATTTGCTCTGTAGAAATCCTAGGAGACATAAATTGAAGACTGATATCAGAGGTACATTAATCTCAAAGCAAATTTAACCCCAGCAGAAGCTACCAAGTATTAGCCCTACAACTTCAGGAAATGGAAAGAGGGCTCTAAATTGGGAGAATTGAAGGGGAATAAAAAAACCTAGATTTCTTCACAAAGTCATTGGTTTTTATTCCAGAAATACATACTCTAGTATAATCTAGAAAGTCTAGTGTAATCTAGAAATTAGCAGTATTGAAACTGGGTTAATTAATTAAGATGGTCTTTCTGACATCATGATCAGGTAAAAGTCTTTCCAGAAGGGACACAGCCATCCTAAATCAAGTAATAATTTTACAGAGACCAATAGACCACAGAATCAGAGATTGTTGCCATTCAAAGGAAAAAAGTTTAATTATGAATGAAAATCAATAATAATAACAAATTACAGAATCTGCCTGGACTTCAGATTAGTGAACTCTGAAAGGATATATAAAAAGTAAATTATAAACCCAGTATTATGTGTAAAGTACAAAATTAAAGAAAAATAAATTAATAAAATATTATGGCAAGAAGTTGAGATTCAGCCAGGCAGTGGTGGTGTACACCTTTAATCCCAGCATTCGAGAGGCAGAGGCAAGTGGATCTCTGTGAGTTCCAGGTCAACCTAGGCTACAGAGTGAGTTCTTGGAAAAATGCCAAAGCTACACAGAGAAACCCTGTCTCAGAAAGAAGAAGGAGGAAGAGGAGGAGAAGGGGAAGAAGATCAAGAAGAAGGAGGAGGAGGAGAGAAAGAGGGAGAAGGAGGAGGAGGAGAAGGAGAAGGAGGAGGAGGAGAAGAAGGAGGAGGAGGAGAAGGAGGAGGAGAGAGGAGGAGAGAGGAGGAGGAGGAGGAGGAAGAAGAAGAAGAAGAAGAAGAAGAAGAAGAAGAAGAAGAAGAAGCAGCTGAGATTCACATCTTTAATAGCATAACTGGGGAGACAGAAGCAGAAGGTTTATATGTTTGAGGTCAGCCTGGGATACATAGCAAGTTCTAAGCCAGTCTAATCTATGCATGGAGACAGTCACTCAAAAATGTGTCATTAATCAACAAGTTGCAAGGCAGATGATGTCATTTTCTATCCAAAGCAAATTATTTATCTGAGGTTAAAGTTATATCATGAAGGCAAGAATATTACTAAAAATAAATATATGTATAGTTGGACATTCCCTGCCCTGACCACCTGCTGCCAAATACCAGGCAACTGCTTCCTAAATTACCACACAGAGACATATTAATTGTAAATGCTCAGCTGATAGCTCAGGCTTGTTACTAAGACTTACACTTAAATTAACCCATAATTCTTATCTGTATTTAGCCATGTGGCTTCGTACCTTTTCTCAGTACACAATTCTCACCTTCTTCTCTGCATTTGCCAGTGACTCTCTGACTCTGCCCTTACTTTCCCCAGAATTCTCCTACTCTGGCTCTCCCACTCAATTTCTTCCTGCACACCTATCAGCCAATCATCTTTTTATTAGCAAGTGAGAGTAATACATATTCACAGGATACAGAAGTGTTATTCCAGAGCAAAATATACATTTAATCACTATGTATTTTCCCTTTATTTCATATTAAATATATAATATTATATATCAATTTCCCAGATATAAAATATTAAATAATTTCTGATAAGCATATTCACATCTCATCTATGAATTGCTAACAAACCATCATAAGAGAGATACAAACAGTATGTAGAGTAAAGAAGTTTTCAATCTCAATGTCAAGACTATGACAGACAGGCAGCTCTGGCCCAGTCAGTGTCTAACAATTTGTCATGTGCTCTCAATCTTTGTTAAACTTTGTACTTTGCTTTGTGACAGCTTCAGTGAGCTCAGATTGTGCTTCATATCATTTACTGCTGTTTATTCAGATTGGACACGTGGAGACAGGGGTCTTACAGTTAAGTATGTAATTCTCACAGTATGTAAAATGATAAAAAAATTCTCTGTTAATATAAAATGCCCTACAGTCCTTAGTTGTTTATCAAGTTTCCCCACTATATCCTGGTGCATTATATTCAGTGTGTTGTGATTAAAAATAGATTATAAACATACTTGCTGAAAGTATTAATTTGCTTCCAGCTTTGAAATCAGCAAGTGTGAAGCTGATGACTTTGAGCACCTGAGACACAGCACTCTCTTCCATGGGCATCATTTTGGAAAGGAGTCCCAAGAATTGTTAGTCTGAGATTCATATTATCTTGGCACAGTACAAAACCAAAATTACTTTTCTGTTTTAGCATATAAAATCTTCTTTTATTCTCTGTACGAGTGTTTGTGGCTACTCAGTATCTATGACAACAAATGATAGACATAGGAAGGTTTTCAATAACTCAGATAAAACATTAACATATTATTCTTTGTTAAAGTCAGCAGTGTGTTACCTGAAGATGTAGGAGTTCATTATTTCATTCAAGATACAGGAGGTCCTTATACAGAGTGACAGCCATGAACAAAATCTGCCGTGCTTAAGGAGCCTAGAGTCCATATGTGCTGCATCTCTCAAGAGGGCCTGTGTAGATTTTCTGAGTCTGTGTGAGAGGATGAGGTTGAAGGACTTGAAGTAGCCTATCATAGCTGAGAACTCTTTGACATTTGTTCCAAGACACACTTAAGATACACACACTATCGATCCATTAACTTTAATAGCCATGGATGGCATAGTGGTAGAGAAATAGAGATAATACCCGTGTCTTCTTTTTTATTTATTCACTTATTTTTATTTCTACAGGTGTTTTGGCAGCATGCATGTCCATGTACCATGTGTGTGCCTGGTATCTTCAGAGACCAGATGAGAGAGTAGGACCCCTGAAACTGGAGTTATGTCTCTTTATGAGCCATTATACGCATTCTGGGAATTGAACCCAGATCCTTGGCAAGAGCAGCTAAAGCTCTTAACCAATAAGAATTCTCTCCATTCCTATAAATGCCTTCTGAATAAATATGCATAATTGCGAATAATGAAGATACATGGAAAGATACAGAACTGTGTGTTGCTAAAGGCTCTCACTCAGGAAGAGGAGGGCAATGGAAAGAGGAAGATGTGTAAATGACTTCTAAAGGTTCCTTGTACATTGCAAAGTCTATTCTTTGAAACTGAGAAGGAAATTGCTTACATATGAAAATGACTTCATTTGAAATGAGAAAATAGAGAAAATCATGGGAACAACTCAATGTTTGTATTGAATATTGTTCTTTGCTCCGCTTAGTTCAGGGTTCTGTGGAAATATCATGAAGTCCGATTTTCCTCTCCATCATGACTGGAGAGCAGGACTCCATTTCAGGAAGATCCACATCAGTGAAGACATCATTTCCAGGTCATAGGTATGATGTCTGTTGCTGTGACAAAACACCCAGCAAAAGCCAGTTAAGGAGCCATTGTCCCTTACTTGGCCACATAGATGTTTGGGAACACAGGTCAAGCATACAACTAATATAGAGTGGAAGACAAAGTGGAAGGAGCTTGAAATAGCTCCTCACATCACATCCACAAATGAGAATCAGAAAATGAAGAATGCTAGAGCTTGGCTCACTTTGGCCATTTTCTGCAGGTCAAGATCCCTATGCAGAGTGTGTTCTTGCCCTCAGTTGAAAAGGTTTTCCTACATTGATTCACCTAATGAAGATGATCCCTCAAAGACATTCCCAGAGGCTAATCTTAATCTATACATCTCACAAGTGTGATCAGAGCCTTATCTTTTAGGTGACTCTAGATTCTGTAATGTTTATGATTGATACCATACATTGTGGTCCTAATGCCAATGCATTTTTCAGTGAAGAAGTAGAATGGAATGAATGTATTGCTGTGGGCCGCAGGAATAGCATAAGAACTCAGCTGGTTATGGCAAAGTCACTACCTGGAGGAATCAGGGAATTCCTCCAGAGGATGCCAAATCCCAAGGAGTTTTTGGTGTTACTTGGCTTGTTATATATCAGCTGTATTCTGTTATGAAAATCATGTGTGCCTTCATAGTTTTCCCAATTGATTTTTCCCTAAGAAGGGCTAACAATGTGGACTGATCACTCTCTAGACATACACATTCCAGGCATTTGGAGAACAGCCTCAGGAAAGGCTTTCTCTGGAATCAGATATCTCCCCTAGCCACTTTCAAGGACTAAAGGAGACATCACCCAGGTGGTCACCCAATTTCCGAGGATTAACAGTGATAACAACCCACAGGCGAGTCTCCTGACTTAAGGTAAATTCCACAAGGGGACACCGCCTAGGTCAGGTAGGCATTAAGTAATAGCTTTACACAATTTAGCTCAGACCCCTCCTTTCTTACAGCCTTACTAACTTTATAGACCTCTAACTACTTACCTAACCACTTCTAGGAATATTTAGATAACCTTCTGTGCTAACAGCTATGCTCAGCCAGAACTCCCAGTTCAAGCCTCCCTGTAATTATCATTATTGGTAGCATCTGGCCAGGTCCATCACCAGATGGAGGAAAGTACCTTATCAGAGATACCTCTGTACTCTCTAAGAACAGACTTAAGCATCCAGGCTACCTGTTTGAGAAGGCCTGGTGGATGTGCTAATTAAGCTTAACTTCCTCCTTTCCCAAATCTTATCTCCAGTTCCAGATCTCCCTTTAACTATCACCAGGGGCATCTAGCTGTACACAGGGTGCCTAGAGACTGAGCACACTTTCCCCCACCCTGCAGAAAAACAGCAGACAGCTTGGACAGATAGGAGCCACAGGAAAAAAGAAGACAGTTTTATTTTCTCCCATTGACCTAGCAACTTATAGATTTTTAACATCCTTTACCAAACACATTTAAGATTATAGTTGTGCATGTAAGATCCCTCTTCTTAGATATTACCCATATTTAGCCTTTAGTTAATTCATTAGTCACTTCCCCTTTGGGTCACAAATGGTAATTAACAACTAGTGCCCCTCTTTGTAATTCTTATCAACCCTCCATTTGATCCTGATAGTGGACAATCACTGCCTGAGGAAGTTCAGGCTGAGTGTCCTGGGTGGAGGGAGGATTGTGATTTTGGAGAGATATATAACTGTAAAGCAGAGGACAGAGAAGAGAGAAGAGAATGGAAGAACTAGATGGGTAAGAACTTGAGAGGAGCAAACTGAGATGGGAGAGAAGTAGATTGAAGGTCTACAGCAGAGTACTAGAGGAATGAGATGGAAGATGAGGAAGAGCCAGATGAGAGAGAAGGAGATGGGAGAGGAGATGATATGGGAAGGAACAAGATGTATGAGAACCTAGAAGGGACAGAACTAGATAAAGGAATTAAGATAGAACATAGAGGGGACAGTAGATAAATATAGAGAGAAATCAGGCAAGAAAGGAGCTAGACATGAGAACAGAACTGAAGCTATGTATAAAGGATGTTATGCCAGAGGAATTAAAGCAAGTGGACTATAGAACTCAGTGTGCTGAGATTATATTTCCTGATAATAGTCCTCGCCGCTAGTAGTTCTCTCTCTTGAGCCCCTGGGATGTATAATATTAAGGCTGGTCCCTCTAATATTATATAAGAATGTATCCCACTATGATTTTTTTTTTAATTTGGAAAAAAAATAGATATATACTTATACAAAATTATGAAGGTACACTGTGTTTGATGTTCAAAGAAAAGTATGCATGAATATGTGTGTGTGGACAAATAACTAGCATATCCACTGCCTCAGTCATTTAACATTTTCTTGTGGTACATGAATTAAAATCACTTAGCAATATTGAAATATACATCATTAGTAACTATAGTCACTGTACCAATAGACCACCAAGGTTCAGTCCTTCTGGCTGTAACTTTCTATTCTTTTGTTTAGGTTCCTTTTCTTTTCAGTAACTATCATCACCAAATATACCTTAGATCCCAACAAACATTGTCTCTCAATCCATCATAACATAGAAGACCTTCTAAAAAAATCTGCCCTAATCATGTATCTTACAATATATTGAGAGAAATGGCCACTCAACAGAGACCTTGAAGTCGTGAGAGAAGAAATACTGAGCCACAAACAAAACTAGCTAAGAAGGTTTAAAAAATGCACTGGTGAGAATCAAAAGCCCATGTCTAAGACACATAAAAATCACATTCAGTGCTTTAAAAGAATCCATGGCTGATATGTAGAACTGAATGATATTGTAAAATAAAATAAAGGGGAAAAAGAATTAGAAAAGGGAAATTATGAATATGTTTAAGGGCCTAAAGAGAATATGAATAAATACCTAGTGAACACTATGAGAACACAAACACACAGTTGAAGGAAATAATGAAAACAATTCAAGACATGAAAGTAGAAAGAGAATGACTAAAAAATGTAAACTAAAATAAAATTAGAAGTGAAAATTTTAGAAGGAACAAAAACCTCAGAGATAATCCTCTCCAATAGATTATAAGACATGGAAGAGAGAATTTCAAATCCTGAAGACAAGGTAGATGAAGTGGCTACCTCAGTCGAATAAATTGTTAAATCTAAAAAAAAAAATACAGTCATAAAGCATCCAGGAAATCTTGGACACTATAAGTAGACCAAACCTGTAAATAAGAGTGAAGGAGAAGAATCCCAGGTCAATGGCTTAGAAAATATCATAAAAGAAAATTCTCCTAATATAAACTAGGAAATTCCTGTCAAGGTACAAGAAGCACACCAAATACCAATAGGACCAGAAAAGAAGTCCCTAACAACAGGTAATAATTAAAATACTAAATGTACAGAATAAAAAAAAAGTATATTAAATGCTGCAAGGAGTATAAAAGCAAGTCACATATAGAGGTAGGGCCATTAAAATACCATCTGACTTTGCAGTGGAGACTCTAAAAAGAAGATGGGTCTAAATGGATGTTCTATAAAGTCTGAGAGACCACAGATGACTATAGTCTACTATACTGGACCAAACTATCAATCACAATAGACAAAGAAATAAAAACATGCCATGATGGAATGAACCTGCAGGAATAAGAATCACAAACGGTAAGGTGTCAAATGGGAGGATCAGGTATTGAGTAATTAAGAAGACAAAAGTAAAATCTGAGACCAGGAGGTTTTTGCATATACTGCCATTTTAGGCCAAGCACATTTATGAAGCATAAGTATAATTATTCTTTATCAAGAAATTAGACATCATAATGTCCAACAGCCCAATTAAGAAATGCACTATAGAGCTAAACAGAGAATTCTCAACAGAGGAAGCTCAAATGGCTGAAACATATTTAAGAAATTGCTCAACATCCCTAATCATCAGGGAAATGCAAATCAAAATGACTCTGAGATACCACCTTACACCTGTCAGGGACACTTTGCTCAGCCTAGGAGGAGGGGACTGGACCTGCCTGGACTGAATCTACCAGGCTGAGCTGAATCCCCAGGGGAGTCCTTGCCCTGGAGGAGATGGGGAGTAGGGGGGGAGGAGGGGGCAGGAGGACAAAGGAATCTGTGGCTTATATGTAAAATTATATCAATATACAAAAAAGAATTTCAGAAAGGACTCTCACTAAAAAGGTGTAAGTGTATAAATTTGAAAGATGTTATAAGATAGTTCTGTTAGTAATATAAGTTAGGATAGACAGTGAATCAGGTACATTTTGAACTTACCAAAATAGGATAGATAATGGAATTATTTTCTCTGAATTTGTCAAACACAAATGGACTAGACATTGTTTAGGTATTTATTGCTTACATATATGGTATATAGTTATTGTAATTTTGTATATAGTTTTTCTTATATTAGTTATAACTTTTTTCCTTTTATTAAAATAGAAAAGGGGAAATATGGTGATATTTTATTTGTACTGAAATGTGATTTTATTTGTATGTGAATAAATAAAGTTGCCAGGGGGTCAGAGCTAATAGCAAGCCATAGCAGAAGTCTGGCAGTGGCAGCACACACCCTTAATCCAGACCACATGACAAATAGATCTCTGTGTGTTCAAGGATACAGCCAGCATGGAGACACATGCCTTTAATCTCAATACCAACCATAGAAGACCTGGAGGTCTGTATAGACAGGCAGTGACAAGGAGGTCATGTGGTTGGGTTTACAACCAATGAGAAGGCAGAACAGAAAGTCAATAAAAAGACAAATACACAGGAAGTAAGCCTCTTTCTGAGGGGAGGGACAACAGTGGCAGTGAAGGGTAAGAAAGGCAGCTCTCAGCAACTGCTCTGACCTCTTGGGCTTTTAACTCTGAAAAAAAATCAGGAGTCAGATATTGGGGTAAAAACCCCAAAAATTAGAAAAGCACAGGAACAGTCATAGTTGCTTCCAACCTTTACTGTTCCTCCCATCCCAAAAGGCTGAGATCCTCTTTCAGCCCCTTCTTACTGCTTTCATTTCTATATTCCTCCCCTTTCTCTCTTCAGAACAAGATCCCTGAATCTAATCTCCTTTGTTCAGCTTTGGTTCTGACCATTACCAATAATAACTTATAACCAAGTCCCCTAATTGATGACAAATATCCATAATCCACTGAACAACCAAAAACTGCACATCATGCCTCTTGAGAATGTGGGCATTGTGTTCTTGAAATTACTTCTTGTTGTCTGGGGCAACAGCATCTTTAGGGGACCCTGAAAAGAAATTGGGATTATTGTCAAGTCCTGGGAGAAGTAGCTGTACCATTTGTTGTCCAGTCATCTCTGTGTAATAGGAAAATGGAGGGCTTATCTCAAGTCCTGGTTAGAGTAGTCTGGGAAGCTGAACCATCTCAGCTGGCTGCCTTGAAATTGTCCTGAGCAGTTTGTAGTCCACAGCCAATCTTTGGGTGGTGTTTGTCAGCTTAGCAACGTTATCACAATCCAGGTAGAATGGTCCTTGTGGGGCCCCATGCTCCTTTTGGAGACTTTAAATGTCACTGTTAGGCATGGTCATGGATCACCACAGAAAACTTAAACATTTAAAATGTCATATGCAGCAGATTTTGAAGAGGTTAAAGGCCATAATTTGTTATGTACATCCAGAGTACAAAATCTTAATTCCTAGTTACCTGAGAGAGATTCAAACCTGAAATTATGTACAGGAAGCTATATGAAATCCTTTTCTAGAATTAGTACTGTCTATGACCACTAATATCATGACAAAAAGTTTAAATATATATATATATATATATATAAATTTTATAAACTTTGAGATAATATCTATACCTTAAGAAAAATGTTAAAAAGTCAAAATAAAACCAAAGGATTACAAGATTGGTGGCAATAGAATAGTCCCTTAATTTTGATTTTTCTTCTGTCCCATACCAGGTGGCTCTTCTGACATGAGACAGAGATTTTGGATTTTCCTTCAACAAGCATGCTTGGGTTTAGAGAAGGAGAGAATAGCATAAATGAGCATTTGGGAAGACATGTGAAATTTTGTCCTGTTGGAAATGTGATATACCAATAGGCCAACTTACACTTTTTCTTAGGACATTTTCTCTGGATGATTTGTCCTTTTTCTTCAGATGTCTCATTTGTCAAGTGTTTTTCAGATTCCTTATTTGGAGGCCTGCTCTTTTCTCAAGGGAAATGGAAGAACAACAGATCTGGGGAGAGGAGAGGTGAGGGCATTGACCAGGAGGTTCAGAGGGAGGGGAAATGGGATGTGTTGCATAAGAGAAGAATAAATAAAAAGAAAAAAGAGAAAAAAACCTTGCTGACAATAATATGTGGCTGTGTCTTCAGGTTTCAGGCTGAAGATGAATAAAATTGGTCCCATATTTGGTTCTGAATCTTGATGGACCCTACCTACCAAAGAAATTGTTATATAGTTCAGGAGTATAGGAGCTGTCCCTGATTTCTACTAGTACAAAGCGACAAAGCTTTCAATGTCCACAATAGCCCAGCAAGTGATAGCTACTGTCTCTACCACATATCAGGACAAGGAGGAAGGGGTCTGTGCCATTTGGGTGTCACATCTGGCACCTGCAATTAAATACACAAAGCATACCCACTGAGTAAGCATGTGGCAAGGCTAATTACCTGATGAATCAGTCAATACTCATCACATTGGGCCAAGCAAATGACCATCGTTGTGCTTCCTTACCTGTGAACCAGAGCAGGAGTACCAGGAGATGAGTAGGGACCCCATGTCCATGCCATGACCTAGTCACAACTGGCTACAGCATAGACTGTGAAAGTCCTATGAAGAAATCCTCAGGGGAGTGAAGTGTGCTCTGAGCACTTCAAATTACCAGGAGCTGTGCACAGCTGCAGGGCTTGTTCATTTCAGTTACTCAGCAAGGGGTCAGAGTCCCCAGGTGTCTCAGGCCAGGCCTGAGATGAGCATATTTTTATACAAAGAATGTGTGTTCCTTTAGGGATCAAAAGGAGAAAACAAGTCTTGTATCATGAGAGTAGCAAGAAATTTTGAATTTTCCTTGTTTCATCAGACTGGCACAATTCTATCTAGGTAAGAGGTCATTCATTATGGCAAAATCTTAGAGGTACAGGAAGGCTCACAGTAATATTTCTTTGATACACATCAGTATTATGGATGGCTGATTTTCTTTCCTTTAAAGGAAAATCATGAGAGTGAATCAGTAGAAGCTCAGAGTGTTTTATTAAGGGATAGGATGAGTAGTGTTTATATGCATAAAAGTCCTCTGGGTGTGGTTGCCCTATGACTGGATGAGGTAGTCATTCATGCAATATTGTTAGAACTTGATGATGGTCACAGAAAGAATATCAGAGTAATACAACTTTATAAGTATATGTCAGAAAGATGTTTGCATGTGAAGTGTAGGAACTGATAACAAATAGACATTGTTTCTAAGCTAGAAGACTGAACAAATACACACCTTAACAATTAAAATGAAAGTAATCATAGATATTGAAAAGAAAAGACATTTTAAACTATAATTTTAATTTTTTAATAACTTTATCATGAGTTGTGTATTTATATGGTTCCTCCCTACACACACACAAAAAAAAAACCACACACACACTACTGAAGACTTTAGTGTTGTTCCTATTTAGATTTGTTTAGGTCTGAGCACTGGGCACTGGATGACATATCAGAAATTCATCCTAGGAGAAAACTGATTACCTTTTTCTCAATAGTCATTGATTGCCTGAAGTTCTTTAGGGGTGGCACCTTATAAAATTTCCCACATTCATGTCATATATGAACTTGTTTCTTTTCTAAAAAACCATATGTTTGAAATTTCATGAGTGCAACTTCCCTGGAATACCTATAAGAACATAGGAGCAGATAGATGTACAGGTCCTCTGCCTCCTACATTACTTCAGTTCCCTCTTTTGCATCATTCCCTGAGCTTTAGGTGGAGGTATTTTATTGCATATTTATGAGTTGGTGTTTGTAGCTTTATCAATTGTGAATGGCTACCCCATGCTCACAATACATCTTTGCATTTTGAACAGTTAGAGATCTCTGTAATACTTTCTATGGAAAAGAGAAGTTTCTTTATTAGGAGTGAGAGCTTCATTTATCTGTGGGTGTAAGCATAATTATCTAGAATAAACTTAGTGCTTATCTTTTTTCCTACTGAGTTTTGCATCAATGAGTCAGAAATACCACCTCTCAGGCAGAATGGGAAAGTGTGCAGGTCCAGGGCCATGTGTGGTGCAGGCAGCTGGTGAGACTCTCAGATAAGGTTTTTATTGGAGGCTAAAGCACTGTGGAAGAAGAGCTGTAATACTGCTGACAATTATAATCTGCCAAATCTTAAGCCTGGACACTGCTGATGGTGAGAGTGAAATCTGTCCCAGACCCACTCCCTGTGAACTGATCAGGGACCCCAGTATACCGAATGGATGCTGAGTAGATCAGTAATGTAGGAGCCTGCCCTGGTTTCTGTTGATACCATGCTATACTGGTACCCACATTCTGACTGGACTTGCAACTCATGGTGGCTTTGTCTTCTACTGACACAGGTAATGACTTGGGAGACTGGGTCATTACAATGTTCCCATTGGCACCTGCAATCAGAAACAAACAATATTATACACACATACAAAAAAAGAATTCATGATACAAATTTTGAAATTTAAAATGTCTTTTCTAATGGCATTATATCTGCATGCCATTGGCTTCCAATAGGAAATAGATGTTTCTCTACAAATGAATTATTTGAAAATATTATAATACAGTTATATTTCTCACCAGATACTGAGAAGAACAGAAATATGAGGACATGAGTCTGTAACTCCATCTTGACGCCCTTCACTGTTTGATGCATTTCAGTTCTCACTGAAAAGGCCTGGTTTATAAAACATGGGCAGCTGGGCCGGCCTGTAGGGACCTATGCAAAGCAATCATCAAATAAGGTAGTAAATTGCTTGGCCAGAGGGGTGTGAGAGAATCCAGCTTATATTAACAGTCAAAAATACCAACAAAGAGAGCAAGCAATCACTGGGAAGGAAGTTAACATTGAAGCAAAAGAACCAACATATAGCTCTCAAAGCACTAATGTCTAAATATTTTCAGGACATCAAGTTTAATAATAACAGAACTACCTTTGATTGCAAACCTAATGAAACAATAAGCATGATGGAGAAGAAGGAAAGCAAGAAAGAGAGAGAAGAGAGAGAGAGAAGAGAGAAGAGAAGAGAAGAGAGAGAGAGAGAGAGAGAGAAAGTTTCTAAGTGGAAAAGAAGAAAGGAAGAACAGAAGGGGAAAGGAAAAGGAGGGGGAGGAAGAAGAAGATGGTTAAAAGAGTGGAAAGTTTGTATTGGGGAGGAAAGAAAAATGTTGAGAGGAAAGAGGGAATGGAGGAGATAAAGAAGGTGAAATATTTTTTTAGAAAGGAAGGTTTAAAGTGGATTGCAAACTCAGTAGTTAAGAGCACTTGTTGCTCTTGTAGAGGACTCAGGTATGACTTCAAGCATTCAGAAAATAGTACTTAGCCATCCACAGTTCCAGTTATGGTACACACGCAGTACACATACATATGTACATATGTACATATATGCAGTTCTAGATATGAGCTCTCAGTTTCTGCTCCAGCTACCATGTCTCCTGCCTCCATTCTGCCCTCATGGACTCTAACCCTCAGAAAGCCCTTTCTTTAAAAGTTACCTTGGTCATGGTGTTTTATCACAAAAGATGACTAATAAAAGGAACCATTTTTCAAGAGGATATTATAGTTGTAAAGAGGCACACACTAAGCACAAACAATTTTATGTGATCTATAAGACTGTAATTCCCTGTTGTATCTGTTGGCTCCCAAACCACTAGATCAATTTGTTTTAAAGAATGCATAGACAGTATTTGTTAGCATACTGTTTATATGCTGTCATGGATTTCTGCTTCATAAACATTAAATTTACTAATAAATATGAGATAAATTTCTTGAACGTAGAGTCTACAAACACAAAGTCATATTTCTTTAGTATGGAGTGAAGTTTTTGGGTCTCCACATGAGAGAACACATAAGTAGAGTTTAGAGTGATATGTGATCCATGAAGAAGAAGCAAGGGGCAGATATATGGAGTAGAAACAAAACCATTACATGTGTTCTCTCATTTATAAATCTTAGATTTTTTTAAAACATAATTACATATGTAGGGTAGTTATAAAGGCAAATTAGGAGAGGGAAGAAAACTTGTGGGAAACAAAATATGGAACAGAGAAAAGTAGAGAAACAAAGGTGTCTTAGTTCTATTTACTCTTGCTGCAGTGAAATATCATGACCAAAAGCAACTTGAAAGGATGGGAAAATTTATTCTTCTAACCATTCCAAGTAAAAGTCCATCATTGAAGGAAGCCAGGGCAGGAACGCACATTAATTCTATTAATTATTTAAAGATATAAAGACTGGAAAATATATCACAGTGACACCAAATTAGATCCACCATTAGGACAGTGAGTATTCTCAGTCTTCACAGTTCAATGGTAAGACATGAGAAGGGAATGTAGCCATGAAAGAAGGGGAGAAAGCAAAAATGCTGCTGAAAAATATATATATCACCTGAAGTCTAATTTGTAAACCCTAGATTGTATAGAAATATAAATGCTTATATGTAGATGTGTTTTTGTAAGAAAGTGGGGAGAGGAAAGTAGAAGCCAAACTTGAGAAAGAATGAACCAAGTAGGATGCAGAAAATGGGGAAGGGTAAGAGGAGAGCAAATGGGTGAATATTTTTTCAAAATGCATGCAACATTTGAAAGGAATTGAAAGACTTTTAAGAAAAGAGATAGATTACAGCAAAAGTTTTTATGAAACTAAAAAATAGTGGAGAAAAATAGTCACAATGTTGAGAGTGAGGCACCCACAAAGATATGGAAGACAAAAAAAAGGTCTACCACCTTCCCAAGCCTCCACATAGAAATGTAAGGATTGGAGTGATGTCTCAGCAGTTAAGAACACTGGTTCCTCTTCCTGAGTACTTGAGCTCAATTCCCAGCAGCCAGATGGCAGTTCATTAGTATTTGTAACTCCATTTCCAGGGAACCCAATTCTGTTTCTGCGTTCTGGAGGCACTGTATGCACAAGGTACAACACATTATTACAGGCAGAACACCCATGCACTTAAAAATTAATTAATTACTCCTTCAGATGGAATTATAGGCTGCCAAAATATTAACTTCAGGCATTGAGTCCTGTGTTGGGTTTCTGGATTCCAGAACTACAAAATGATGAATTATTGGTTGTAGTATTAAGGCAATTCCACATAGTTAAAAGGGAGGATATTTATTTTGTGGGGTATTTACAAGTAAAGGGATAGGTTACAGGGTCCAAGAAAGGTGTAGTGTATTCCAGTGGTGTTCTCTGGAAAACTCTGTTCACTCAATCTACCTCCAGCATCCAGGATCCAGGAACCAAGAGTGCCAGCACATCTGGATCTCAGGTCTTAAGGGCTCCTGTCTCAGCCCTGTTTTGTAGGAATGACAGTTACTGAAGCCTCAATGGGGGTAGTACTTCAAAGCTGGAACAGCTACCCACTACATCTCCCCCTTCTGTCTAAATATGAAGGTCCTAACCTAATACAAGACTATATACAATAGGAATGATTATCAAATGTTTTCCAGGAGTACTAAGGAATAATAGTATTAGATAAGATGGAACTACAGCCAACACAAACAATATCAAACAAGAGACATACTAAAATTCAGGTAAATGGCATGTTACAAAGATCATTCCAAAAGGTGTCCTATCCTAAAAAACCTAAATCTAATACTTAATATGTTCTATCTAAGATTATATATATATAAAGTTGTAACTATAACTGTTAGTCTTGAATCCCATCCAAGACATGAGAAGGATTATGATACCTGAGAAATGGAAGATGGATGCAAGCAACTTTGGGTAGTCTTGCAAGGGTAGACAGAGACAGCTGGCAACCTGGACAGTAACCTAATGTTTCTCAGCATTGTTGGTGCATTCAAATTAACTACAGGCCTAGCGTATCTGACAGCAGTCCAGGCAAGGGCAGTTTTTTGCCCAGTAGGCCATTTTGTGCCAAGAGGACACACTTCCAAATGGAAATGTCTTAGAAGCCCAACATTCTCTTGGGACAAAATTGGTGTTGCCAGGAGCAATTGTGTCTCACGTCAATAGAATTCTTTTTTAAATTTAAATTATATTCTCTATGTCCATGAAGTGTTTGAAGATCACCTGTTCATCCAACCTATGTATCTATAAATCCAGATAACCTAATTAACATAACTATAGAGATGACAAGCATAGGTGACTATAAATCTATAAGTCTTATCTACCTAAATAACCTAAGGATTAAGACTTCATGCAAACAAGGTAAACAGTTTGTAAGCAAATGGACAGTAAAAGGACGATGACTTCAAAATTGTGACAATACACAAAATATTTTTAACAGAGGTAGGAATGTATAGTGCAATATGCAATATGACAATAATCCTAAATATATATATATATATATATATATATATATATATATATACACAAAATATCCTAAACAGAAGTAGAACATACATACATTATGACAGATAGAATTTTACATTTGTATCAATATACAAAATATTTCAAATAAGAGTAGAAATATATGTACATTACAACAAATATAGTTCTGTATTTGTATCAATATACAAATTATCTTAAACAGGAATATAAAAATAGTTTACATTTGTATCAATATACAAGAATCCATAACAGTGCAAATTATCTAAGGCTGCTATTTTACTAAATTTAATTAATTAATTAATTAATTAATTATAGTATATACAATAATCTACCATAATAACTTATACCTATCCATTCCACTTTTGCTTTTCTTTTTTTGTTTTTGTTTTTTTTTTGAGACATTTTTTCTTTTCTTAAGGAGAATACTGAATCTAATATTTTCTTCCACCCCAAACCCTATAACCATCATCCATAACCCTGCGAAAACTAAAACCCTTGGGAGAAAGGGCATCATTTTTTTTTTAGAATTACTTCCTGCTGTTTAGGGGGTGATAGTATCTCTGTTGGGTTCTGTAAGAAAGCTCAGATAGTTAAGTCTTAATTAGACTAACTGTAGATTCTGTAGCAAGTCTCAGAGTAATGGTTAAGATTGTCTGAAATTCTGGCTAGAAGTGTAGTATGATGATGAGTACCATGGCATCATTCTGGACTGTGTAGAGTTGTTTTGGGGGCCCCATGTTCCTTCTGGAGACTTCAGAGATTGGTATTGGAAAAATTTATTTTGTTACTGTGAAAAACTTGAACATTATTAATACATCAAAATGGAAAGTTTAGATTTAAAGATGACATAACATGTAAGAAAGGAATCCGAGAAATCAAGAGTAAGCATGGAGAGAATCAGAATCTTGAAGACAATGGTGCCTTTTTATTGGTTTCATTTTGTCCCATACCAGAGGGTTCTTCTGATATGGGACTGAAGAAACTGTCAACCTTTTCTTTTAGCAATATGCTTGGGTTTAGAGAAGAGTGAGGCAATTCCATCTCCAAAGCCAGCTTGGTTTATAATTGAATTGGAACCACAACTTTTCTAGATTGAAAGAGATATAGATGCAGGTAGTGAGATATTTACCCTGTGAAGACTGGTACCAATGGATTCTTTCTTTCTGCTGTAGACATCTGGATATTCAAGGCCTTATGATTTCTGGAAGATGAGTATTTCCATTATCCTAGAAAGACAAAAACAGATTCCTACCCCAACCCTTGATTGTTAAATTTTTCTTACAACTTGCAGACACTGTCACATTGGTGAATAGGCTTTTACTTCTCCTCATCAAGGGGTTTCTCCTGTTCAAATCAAATTTTTATTAATTTTGTTGGTATCCATATCTTTTCCTCTCCTGCAGAAACAAAAGCATAACCCCTCCCCCAACATAGGACATATCCAGGTTTCCATTCTGAGGTCAACACATCTTTTAAATAAACCGTTTTGTTTAGCTCAGGACTTTTGTCTGTCGTCAAATGTCTCTCTGCAGCTGTTGTTCCTTTCTCATCAACATTGAGAAAACTCCAAGTTAATAAAGCACTATGCAATCTATTTCTAAGGGTCATTGTTACCTATTGATGTTTATTTAGCATATCCTTTAAAGTTTGATTGGAACTTTCTATGGTTGCTTGGCCTGTGGGATTGTGTGGTATACCTGTAACATGCTTTATATTGTAATAAGCAAAAAACTGTCTCATTTTATTGGAGACATGTGCTGGGGCATTGTCTGTCTTAATTTGTACAGGTATTCCCATGATGGCCATAACTTCTAATAGGTGTGTAATCACAGAATCAGCCTTTTCGGAACTCATAGGAGTTGACTACTGAAATCCTGAATAGGTGTCAATGGTATGGTGTACATACTTTAATCTTCCAAATTCTGCAAAATGAAACACATCCATTCTGCCAATTTTCATTTCTTTGTATACAATTTGGATTGCTCCCTGCAGATAATGGAGTTTGGTTATAAAAAGAACAAGTAGGACTTTTTTTTTACTATAAGCTATAGCCTTAGCTTGTTGCCAAGTGATGGAGAAATTATTCTTCAAACCTTTGCTGTTTACATGGTGTTTGTTATGAAATTCTGAGGCTTCTAGCACATTACCTATTAGTAACTGATCAATCTCATCATTACCTTGTGCTAGAGGTCCTGACAGACCTGTATGGGATCTGATATGTGATATATATATATATATATACATGTTCCCTATTTCTGATGATTTCCTGAAATTGTATGAATAATGAAGTTAATTATGTATTATGAGAAATAAATTCATCAGTTTTAATATGTAAATCAACTCTCTCTGCACATGGAGAGTCAGTGACTATATTGAGGGTTCTGTGAAGTCCATTAGTACCATAAGAATGGCATACAGTTCTGCCTTTTGTACAGAGCTGTATGGACTTTTTACCACTTTACTTAATTCTTCTGATCTGTATTCTGCTTTCTCTGATTTATTTGCATCAGTATAGAGTGTAAGGACACCAGAAATTGAATTTTGTTGTACAATGTGGGGAAGTATCCATTCAATCTTCTTTATTAATTTTATTCTTTTGCTTTTGGGATAACAGTTCTTAATCTCTCACAAAAAGTTACTTCAAGCTCTCTGTCAGTATTCATTATCTTTCTATAGTGATGAAATGTCCTCATTAGTTAAAGGTACTACAATTTCTGCTGGGTCCATTCCTGTCAACTGGTGAAGTCTTAATTTACCTTTTTGAATCAAATCAGAGGTCTTTTCTATATAATTCTTTAACTTCTTATTTGGTTTATGTGGTAGGAGTATCCATTCCAATATAATATCTTCTTTCTGCATCAAAATACCTGTGGGGGAATGTCTGGAGGGAGTATGACAAGAATGCATTTAACTTCTGGATTCACATGATCCACATGTGCTTCTCGAATTGTCTTTTCTACTAGAGCCAATTCCTTCTCAGCTTTGACTGATAATTCTCTTGGACTATTCTATTCTTTGTCCCCTTCTAGAGTATTGGCCAAATTTTGTAGTCCATCTTTGGATATTCCCATGATACCCAGTAAGTTGGAGAGGAATTTCCTCCACAGTGGCTGGAAATGTCTGGACCACGCTTGATTTGGGGGCCTGCAAGAGGCCCCCTAAGGCATTTCCCACCAGTAAAGGACTGCCTTGTATATCTATTATTGATCTGTATTCACTGGTCCAATGTCGGCCTTTGTCACATCTTCTACATAATACAGGAGGTTAGGGCCTCCTGTTTGGGCTATTCCTAGAAGGAGTATTACTTCTAGGAACATCCCATGTACAGTTTTTACTTATATGACCTGGTGTACCACATTTAAAACATTTGGTACCATGGAGCCTTCTTTCACCTCTGGGAATTGCCTCTCCTATCTAAGCTTCAGTACTGTATTTAAGAGACTCAACACCACTAGTATACTGAATCCATTCTTCCAAAGAAGCTGAGTTGACCACTAATGGCATAAGTATTCTTTTGCATTCTGCATTAGCATTGTCGAATGCCAAGGACACAGTTAATACTTTTCTTAATTCTTTATCTGACACAGCTTTTGTTATAGCTGTGTTCAGCCTTTGTAAAAAATTAGTGAAGGGTTTGTGCAGTCCCTAAAATGTCTTTGTGTATACCTCAGTTGGTTTTCTTGGTTCTGGAATTTTTTCCCAAGCATTTAGAGCTGCTGTATGGCATAGGGATATTTTATGCTCATGTACAAGAATGGCTTGTACATTCCTGTCAGTGAAACGTCCCTCACCATGTATTTGATCTTGGGAGATCTCAAAACCTCTGAGTTTACCTTGTTCTAAATTTCTTGCCTCTTCTCTCAACCAGCTTTTCCACCGTATATTCTAGAACAGCTCAATTTAACTGATGCCAGTCATCTGGAATGATTCTATGTGAGGTAGACCACGCATTTAACATGTGTCTTACGTATGTGGAGTGTATCCCATATGTAACAACCGCTTCCTTTATATTTTTAAAGTCCCTTGTTGAAATTGGTTGTAATGTATATGTCATATATGGCTCAGGGTGTGTATCATCTGCTGGCCTCTCATGGATGATAACAGGATAAGCCATTGTATGAGAGCCATTTGGAGATGTTACAACCTGTATGGTCTTGCTCTTCTGCTTATTAGGTCCCTTGTCATGTTTACTGAGAGTTTCTTCTGGGGCTTGCAAATGAGCACCTAGGGTCTGCTCTAGGGAGTGAACCTCCTCTCTTGCAAGGGATTTCAGATTTCTAATGGAATCATGGAACTTTTTATGTTCTTCTGAAACACATGATTCCGTAGACCTTATCTTATCAGTTAGTGATAATCTTTCTTCCTTATATAGTGTCTGAGTTGCTACAACTTCACTCTGGAGAGTTATTGTTCTATCAATTAAATATTAATATTTATTATCAATAAAATTAATTTTGGCTATACATTTATTATTAATGGACTGAAGTTCTTGTATTAAGTTAGAAGATTCCAAACTAAGAAGCCTGTTTTGTACATTCTGGTTAGCCAATTTTAGCCTTGTTCAGATTCTAATGTAAAAGGTAACAGCAGAGCTGTGCCAGCTTAGTTTTGGGTTCCTATTCTCTTGGTAGAAACACATCCATCATTTGATTCTCAGAAATTGTGTATCTTTACCAGTTTGCTTTTTTTCTTGTTAAAACAGACAGTTAGGTACAGTTTTTAATGTAGTCCAATAATATGTGTTTGGGTCATATAGATTATTAATTATTGTTCATTAATTTCTATAATTTGGGGGGAGGTTCTTGGTGTATTAGATTGTTGTTTGTTTCCATTTTGTCAGCTCCTCAACTATTTTAGCATTTCTGGCTTATAGCATGGGACATACTGATATCTCCTTTCCTGGCAACCATTGTTTATTTATTCCTCTCATGACATAAACATTTTGTCTGTATTCTCATGATTGAGATGATCATTCTTTCTCCTATGTGCATAGTATTTTGTTGTATCTTCTGCAGTGCTGTCTTTCATGTCACGAAATGTCTTAGTTCGTGATTTTCTTGTAATATCCTTATTTCTCCCTCAATTTAAAATACAATTTTGCTGGACATAGCTAACTTATTACAATTACCTACTATCAGATCATGCTTTTATGGTCTTTAAGGTTTTGAATGGGAGTTCAGGTGTCATTCTGATGTGTTTGCCTTTGGAATCGACTTGGCACTTTCCCATTATACCTTTTGATGTTGATTCTTTGTGTTTTTTTTACATAACAATCACAATCTATGATGTAGAGAGGTTCTTCTCTGGTGATATCTTTTTGGAGAACTAAATGCCTTTTGTATTTGCAATTTTTTTGTAGATATGAATTTTTTATTCTACTTTAATTCAGTATGTTCCCTATGTCTTAAGTTTTTATCTCAGCTCTTCTATATCTTATGATTCTTGGTATTGGTCTCTTCATCGCATGCTAGAATTCTTTGACATTATAGTTATGATAATTTTTAACCAATGATATTTCAATGCTACCTTGATTCAGGATATTCTTTTTTCCATTTTATTGAGTCTTATGGTGATTTCTTTGTTCTGTGTGAAGGAAAAGGATCAGCTCAGGACCCCCAAGACCAAGTTCTCAGCACAAAGGAATTTATTTATGCCAGAGGGAGAGAGACCAGGGAATAAAAGAAAAAGACAGGAGCTAGAGGAAGAGGGAGAAGGGGAGTGTAATGAGAAAAAAGGGGCAGGGGTATTTGTTCTGGAGGGAAAAAGAACAGCCTCTGTATAGAGAGACAAACATAACACATAGGAAAATGATAGTTTATAAAGGTAGAAACCCAGTGTTAGGATGAGGTGATTAATCTTAATGGGCATGTTAATTAGGTGAGCCAATTGGGGCTTTTGATTAATGAATTTTGTTCCTTTGACAGTTTGGCCTTGGTCATCATCCTCAGAAGGATGGATTGGTCAAATAAGTAAAAAGACCTTGGTGGCTAGCTTCAGGAATGTAATCTAATGGTTTTTAGCACAGCAGAGGAAATTGGGGAGAAGGAGAAGGTCTACCAGAGCCATGTGCTTGAGTTGACTAGTGTCCCTTCACTGAATGTTGTTTTTGATATTTTGACATTTTACTTTAACATTTCAATTGTGTTTTTTTCCATTATTCACTTATTCTGCCATATTGATGATTGCTTTATCCATCTTGATTATGTTTGCCTATATGTCACTTACATCCTTGACTGAATGAATTTTTTGTTTGTATATTTTAGGACAATTCATCATTTTGTGAGCATGTTTTGGAAATCTTCACCCAACATTTTACCTATTCAGATCTTTGAGTTGAATCCTAAAGTGAATTATACTTTCGGGGCATCATTTTTTACTTGATTTTTAAGGATTTTTCTGTTTGTGTGATATGATTTGTATCTGTTGGTTTACGTACGTATTTTTGGTTTGAGGCTTTTCTAAACTTAGTAACCTCCACTCAAGCGTTCACTGCCCAAAATCACTCAAAGAACCCTTTAGCTTTAAGGAATTGGGAGATCTCCAGCAATTTTATGTAGTCTGCAATACACTTGTTCCCTGCCATATTTCCAAAATAAGTGTTCAATATATTTTCAATGAGAATATAGACATGATTAGTTATCATATGGTTTGCACAGAAACACAAAATATTCCCCTCAAAAAACATGAGACTCTACTAATTGGTATGAAATGTAAAGACTGGAAGGTAGCATCTGATGACACAAAGTTATATCCACCATTAGAGTGGAGGAAAGGATCTCAGCTCCACAGTTGAAAATCAGATGTGTAAGCTGGGCGGTGGTGGCACATGCCTTTAATCCCAGCAGTTGGGAGGCAGAGGCAGGCAGATCTCTGCGAGTTCGAGGCCAGCCTGGTCTACAGAGTGAGTTCCAGGAAAGGCACAAAGCTACACAGAGAAACCCTTTCTGAAAAAACCAGAAAAAAAGAGAAAATCAAATGTGTAGACTTCTGATGGACATGTGGCCCCAGAAACAAAGGCAATAATTATCACAATTTCCTTTGCAGATCCTAAGTATGTATATTTCTGTATGAGTGCGTATGTATGTGTGAATGTGTTGTTTATGTATGTGAATATGTGTGTATCTATGTGCATTTATGTGCATAAGTGTGTATGTGGGGTGTGTGTGTGTGTGTGGCAGGATATGTAGGCATGGGTGAGTGTAGATATGAGAGAGAGATAAGAGTAGAAGAGGGACTAAGGAAAGAAAAGACAGCAGGAAAGGGAAGGGGAAATGCAGAAGGTTAGTACAGATGGTCAAATACATGATATACTGGAAAAAACATTGCTTTTAAGAAAACTGTGTACAATGAATTTACATCAATAAAAAATTTTAAGGGGCAGCAAGATGAATCAGATGGAAAAGACACTTGCCACCAAGCTTGATGCCAAAGCTGACTTTGATCCCTAGAATCTAAATGACAAAGAAACAATCAAGTTCATGTGTCCTCTGACCTCCACATTATGCCATGTCAAATGTACCCCAGAAACATGCACATACATACACACAAACATACAAATGCACACTCACATGGACACAGAAAATGGTACTTAATAAACTAAAATGTAATAAAAAGTAAAAAAAAAAAATTATGGAAAAGAAAAAGAAAAATCAGAAGAAATGAACTCCAGTAAGGAATTAAGAAAACACTCCAGAGTCTAGGAAACAAAATAGGAAACACTCTTTCAACAACCTCCAAACCAAAATACAGTTTGTCATCATCATCAATTCAGCTCATAGAGTCTTATGATGGACTCCAGAACTCCAGAACTATTAAAAGATAAATCCCTCATATTCAAGCAACAGAGTTTGTGCTAATGTGTTACAGAAGGAACAGGAAGATAATGCTGAGTTCTCCTTTGTATTATCATATAGAGGTTTTTCATACAAAAGACATAAGAGACATTAAACCAATCATTTCTTTCTAGGCTCTGCAAATTTTTTCATCACTGTTTCAGACACACTGGCTCTCAGACAGAAGGGGGAAGTGTGCAGGTCCAGGGCTGTGTGTGGTGTAGGCAGCTGGTGAGACTCTCAGAGGAGGTTTTTGTTGGAGGCTGAAGCACTGTGGGAGGAGTACTATAATCCTGCTGACAGTAGTAATCTGCCAGGTCTTCAGCCTGGACACTGCTGATGGTGAGAGTGAAGTCTGTCCCAGATCCACTGCCTGTGAAGCGATCAGGGACCCCAGTGTACCGAGTGGATGCTAAGTAGATCAGCAGTTTAGGAGCCTGCCCTGGTTTCTGCTGGTACCAGTTCAAGTAGTCCTTCTGGTCTTTATTGAATAAAAGACTCTGACTGGACTTGCAGCTGATGGTGACCTTCTCTCCTGCTGACACAGCCAGGAGGGATGGAGACTGGGTCATCACGATATCTGCACAGGCACCTGCAATCAGGAATACATAATGAAGATGCAAACACAAAATATAGTAACAGTTGAAATTTGTCATTTAGTGTTCTTGTAATACCATATTGTCAAAGTATTATTGTGTAAAAACTAGTATGTCCTAGCACACATTGTAAATTTCTTATATACAAGGAAATGAGTCTAAGAAGATTATAATACTTTTGAATTCTCACCAGACACCCAGAGGAGCAGGAACATGAAGACCTGGGTCTGTGACTCCATCTTGCTCCCCCTGCTATATGATGCTACTCAGTTCACACAGTAAAGGTCTGGCTTATAAATTCTGAGCAGCTGGGCTGGACTCGGGGGAGGCATGCAAAGCAGTCAGCAAATATAAAATCAAATGTCTGTTTAGTGTGTGTGTGTGAGGGTGACTGGTGTCAATCAACAGGCAAACATACCATCATAGGGAGCATGAGCAATCACTGAAAGATATTGGCTTACAGCTCTCCAACAGAAATCTACTAAGGTGCTCTAATAAAAGATGTAAAAGGAGAAAGATTTATATGATCTGAAGAGAAACCGGAGTATGAGTGAGGTAACCCAGACTCAGAAAGACAAATATGGTATGTACTCACTCATGGGAGGATACTAGATGTGGAACAAGGATGACTGGACTGCTACTCACATCACCAGTGAGGATACCTAGAAAACAGGACCCCAAGAAAGACATGTAGATCACCCAATGATGGAGAAATGGATGATATATACAAGAACAGCCTGGACATGAGTGGGAGCAATGAAGGGCGAGGGTTGAGGGAAAGAGAGCGGGAGATCCCAGCTGGATCAAGAACAGAGAGGGATTTCCTTGCATCTATTCTTCCTGGGAGACTTTGCTTCTTCTTGTTCCAGAGCTTTCAGGTGTGCTATTAAGTCACTAGTGTGAGATTTCTCCAACTTCTTTATGTGTGCATTTAGTGCTATGAATTTCCCTCTTAGCACTGCTTTCATAGTGTCCCATAAGTTTGGGTATGTGGTGTCTTCATTTTCATTGATCTCTAGGAAGTCTTTAATTTCTTTCTTTATTTCTTCCTTAACCCATTGGTGATTTAGTTGAGCATTATTCAGTTTCCATGAGATTGTAGGTTTTCTGTAGTTTTTGTTGTTGTTGAGATCTAACTTTAACCCATGGTGGTCTGATAGAACACAGGAGGTTATTCTAATTGCTTTGTATCTGTTGAGATTTGCTTTGTGGCCAAGTATGTGGTCAATATTAGAGAAAGTTCCATGGGGTGCTAAGAAGAATGTATATTCTTTCTTGTTAGGATGGAATGTTCTGTAGGAGATCACTTCCTAAATATAACACCAGTAGCGCAGACACTGAGACAAACAATCAATCAATGGGACCTCCTGAAACTGAGAAGCTTTTGTAGAGCAAAGGATACGGTCAACAAGGCAAAGCGACAGCCTACTGAATGGGAAAAGATCTTCACCAACCCCACAGGTGACAGAGGACTGATATCCAGAATATATAAGGAACTCAAGAAATTAGACATCAAAACAACCAACAGTCCAATTGAGAAATGGGCTTTAGAATTAAACAGAGAATTCTCAACAGAGGAAACCCAAATGGCTGAAAGACATTTAAGGAATTGCTCAACATCCCTAATCATCAGGGAAATGCAAATCAAAACAACTCTGAGATACCACCTTACGCCTGTCAGCATGGCTAAGATCAAAAACACTGAAGACACTTTATGCTGGAGAGGTTGTGGAGCTAGAGGAACTCTCCTCCACTGCTGGTGGAATGCAAGCTTGTACAACCACTTTGGAAATCAATATGGCGCTTTCTTAGAAAATTGGGAATCAATCTCCCCAAGATCCAGCTATACCACTTTTGGGCATATACCCAAGAAATGCTCAATCATACCACAAGAGCACTTGCTCAGCTATGTTCATATCAGCATTGTTTGTAATAGCCAAAACCTGGAAACAACCTAGATGCCCTTCAACTGAAGAATGGATAAATAAATTGTGGCACATATACACAATGGAATACTACTCAGCAGAGAAAAACAATGACATCATACGGTTTGCAGACAAATGGATCGATCTAGAAAAAATCATCCTGAGTGAGGTGACCCAGACCCAGAAAGACAAATATGGTATGTACTCACTCATAGGAAGATACTAGATGTGGAACAAGGATGACTGAACTGCTACTCACATCACCAGTGAGGCTACCTGGAAAACGGGACCCCAAAAAAGACATGGAGAAATGGATGAGATCTACATGAATAGCCTGGTCATGAGTGGGAACAGTGAAGAGCGACGGTGGAGGGAAAGAGAGTGGGAGATCCTAGCTGGATCAAGAAAAGAGAGGAGAACAACGAATAGGAGACCATGGTAAATGAAGACCACATGAGAAGGGAGGAAGCAGAGAGCTAGGGAGGCCCACGGAGATCCACAAAGATACCCCCACAAAAGACTTCTGGCAATGGATGAGAGACGGCAGGAACTGACCTACTCCGGTGATGGGATGGCCAGACACCCTGTTAGTTGTGCCATAAACCCCATCCAAGGAAGGTCTGAGGAATCTGGTTGCAGACATCCACGGCTGGGCCCCTGGTGGAGCACTGGGAGTCTAATTAGTGAGAAAGAAGAGGTTTATATGAGCGAGAATTGTTGAAGCCAGGGTTGAATGAAGCACAGGGACAAATAACCAAACGAATGGAAGCACAGGATCTATGAACCAAAGGCTGAGGGGCCCCCAACTGGATCAGGCCCCCTGAACGGGTGAGACAGTCACTTGGCTTGATCTGTTTGGGAGGCAGCCGTGTGTTGGTGCCGGGTCCTGGGCTTGTTGCATGAGTTGGCTGTTTGAATCCTGGGACACATGCAGGGACACTTGGCTCGTCTGGGAGGGGGACTGGTCCTGGCTGGACTGAGTCTACCAGGTCGATCCCGGTCCTCGGGGAGACCTTGATCTGGAGGAGGTGGGAATGGGGGTGGGATGGGGGGAGGGGGAAGGGAGCGATAGTGGGAGAACAGGGGAATCTGTGGCTATTATGTTGAACTAAATGATGTTGTAAAATAAATTTACTTAAAAAAAAAAAGAACAGAGAGGGAGAACAAGGAATAAGAGACCATGGTAAATGAAGACCACATGAGAAAAGGAAGAAACAAAGTGCTAGGGAGGCCCACAGAAATCCACAGAGGTGCCCCCACAAAAGACTGCTGGCAACGGCTGAGAAACAGCCGGGACTGACCTACTCTGGTGATGGGATGGCCAAACACCCTAATAGTTGTGCCAGAAACCCCATCCAAGGACTGAGGAATCTGGATGCAGACATCCACTGCTAGGCCCCGGGTAGAGTGCCAGGAGTCTAATTAGCAAGAAAGAGAAGGGTTTATATGAGCGAGAATTGTTGAAACCAAGGTTGGATAAAGCACAGGGACAAATCGCCAAGCGAATGGAAACACATGAACTATGAACCAAAGGCTGAGGGACCCCCAACTGGATCAGGCTCTCTGAATAGGTGAGACAGTTGATTGGCTTGATCTGTTTGGGAGGCATCTAGGTAGTGGTACCAGGTCCTGGGCTCATTGCATGACTTAGCTGTTTGAAACCTGGGACTTATGCAGGGACGCTTGGCTCAATCTGGGAGGAGGGGACTGGACCTGCCTGGACTGAGTCTATCAGGTCCATTTCAGTCCTCGGGGGAGACCCTGCTCTGGAGGAGGTGGGAATGGGGAAGTGGGCTGGGGGGAAGAGGAGGGGGCAGGAAGGGGGAGAACAAGGGAATCTGTGGCTGTTATGTAGAACTGAATAGTATTGTAAAATAAAATAAAAAGATGTAGGTTAAAATCCAAGACATATTTTTTCAGGTGACTTTTGAAGAAACATTAGGAGAACTATCTCAGATTGGCAGTCCTAAGGATATGTTATGTTCAAAAAATTACAACAACAAATTAGATAACATAGATTTTTAAAACATACAATAAAAGGAATGGAAGGCAGAAAAGAGGAAAGTCAAAAAAACAAAAGAATTAATGCTAATTATTTTTATTATCTCCCATCTCCACAGCAGCTCATACAGCTAGCACAATGAACAGTGCCTCAGACATTTGGGCTCCAGTTTCTGCACCAAACAAGAAACAAAGATGCAAAGAGAAGTCCATAACCATTCTTTGGAAATCCTGAGGGCATTAAAGCTGAGATCAGGGGAAACTTAATCTTGAAGAAAGGTAAATCCAACAGATTTACTAACACACATCCTCCATACAACTTCAGAAAACCGAAAGAAGGATCTCCATTTGGGGAATTAAAGAAACATGATTTCTCCACAAAGTCATGGAAGACCCACACTGCCAAGAATATTAATTGCAGAAATTCATACTCTAGGATAATTTAGAAATTATCAGTATTGAAACTGGGTTAAGATGGTCTTACTGACAGAGTGAACAGGAAAAAAAAAAAAACCTTCCCAATAGGAAACTCCACCATCCTAAATCAAATAACATTTGTACAGAAACTTATAGACTTCAACTCAACAGCAATAGCAAAAATCACAGAACTTTCCTGGACTTCAGGTTAGTGGACTCTGAAAGTATATATAAGAAGTATATTATAAACCTAGTGTTATGTATAAGGTACAAGAAATAAAAAAACTAACTAAATAAATTATCATGGCAAAAAGTCAAGATTTATATCTGTAATCCCAGAACTGGGCAAAGAGGCAGGATTATGAGGTGTATGAGGCCAGCTTTGGGTACATAGCAAGTTCTAGGCTGATCTAATCTATGTATGGAGACAGTCTCTCAAATTATGTATTATTAATTAACTCCCTACAAAGCAGTTCATGGCATTTGATATACAAAGGAAAAGAAATATCTGACATTAATGTTTTAGCAATAAGTCAAGAATATTATTGAAAATTAAATAAGCATTTTAAGTAACATAGACTTCACTTTTATTTTGCATTAATTATATAATTTTATACATCTACTTTTCATCTACAAAATGTTAAATTATTTCTGATGAGCATTTTTAGATCTCCTATGTAAACTGCTAACACATCATCATAAGAGAAAGACAAACAGTGTGTAGGTTGAGAAAGTTCCCAATCTCAAGGTTAAGAATATCACAGACAAGTAGCTGCCTGAATCACTGTCTAACATGTTGTCATGTGCTCTCATCTTTGCTAAACTTTTTACTTTGCTTTATGAAAGCTGCAGTGAGCTCAGCTTGTGCTTTCATGTCATTTACTGCTGATCATTCAGAATGGACACATGGAGACTGGCGTCTAACAAATCCAAATTCTCCTGCAGTTAATCATGTGCTTCTCACAGTGTCTAAGGGGGACCATGGAGACTAAAAATACAAAATTCCACATTATGTTTTGTATAATATAAAAGCCCAATAGTGATCAGCAACCCCATGAAGTTTTTGTTTAGCCCTGGAGCACTGTGGGAGGAAACTCCTTACTCTGCCAACAGTAGTAGGTTGCAACATCATCAGCCTCCACAGGATGGATGGTGAGAGTGAATTCTGTCCCAGACCTACTGCCCCTGAACCTGGCAGGGATAACAGATGCTAGGTTGGATGCTCCATAGATGAGGAGTTTGGGCGATGCCCTTGTTTCTGTTGGTTCCAGTGCATATAACTATTGGGAGATGAAGTGACACTCTTACTGGCCCTGTAGGAGATGGTGGCCCTCAGTCCCAGAGACACAGGCATTGAGGCTGGAGACTGGGTCACCACTATGTTGCCAGTGGAGTCACAAATAATAAACACACCTTATTGTCACAGATATACTAAAATCACCCTCGTGAAACAACATCATGTATGTGTAATCTATAACAGCACTCATGAGCTACACTCTGGGAGGTCATAAAATAAAAGGGAAACTTAACATAATTAAATGCCATAATTTCAATGGTCAGGACACCAAGGCATGGAAAACAACAAGGGCTACAAGGGATGTTCTCACCACTGTATCTTCTCACCTGGAACCCAGAGCAGCAGTACCCACACCAAGAGAGCAGCTAACCCCATCTCTGAAACCTGGACTAGAGGCTGCTTCTTGGGCACAGGCAAGATGCCTTTAAAGATACTTTGAGCAAGTGCACTGTGGCTAAAGTCTCAATATGCAAATCAGCTCAGAGAAGCTTGACTTGGTACTCAAAGGACACCTGCTCTTGTGTCACCCTATGGCAGTTAGAGTTAGCAAAGAAATCCCTCGAGTGTTCTAAGTGGTGTATCCCAGGTGATTTTTTGTCTGCCCTTGTGGAATTGTCACTTTTTGCTATTATGAGGTTCCATGTGAGTAGTTCACTTTCAGCTCTGCTGTAAAGGACATGAGTTGTAAAAACACTTTTATCCCTTAGAATTAAACTTTTTTAAATGTTGTCTTTATATTTATTCTGTGTATGTGTTTTGTCTTCAAGTACCACATTTGCCCTTGGATCCCATAAGACAGCATTGGGTCATTTGGAACTATTGTGGCAGATGACTGTGAATTGCCATATGGATGCTGAGAATTCAGCCTATGTCCACTGCAAGACCAGGAAGGGCTCTTATCCACTGATCCATCTCTCTAGCCTAAACTAATTCTTGTATCTCATAACAATATATTTTGCATTGGGATACTTCTCAACAAGAGAAAACAGCTGGATTTAGTAAGATTGAGAAAGAAGAATGTGTCCTGCATCGGATGAGAAGGGGAAGTTGGCTCCACTAAGAGGCTTTAATCTAAATGTCATCAGGAGCAGAAGAGACAGTGAACTGTGAGTTTCAAAGGGAAAAGGAGTCTGGAAACCTAATTGAGAGAGAATAGGCATCACGGAGTGTAAGACAGATCTCTGCCTTCTTCCTCTAAAGCCAATGCTGAGTCCACATGAAGCCTTCACAAATGGAGGAACATTTAATCCTGTAACCAGTAACACCTCCTCATAATCCACAATTCCTGTCAGTCAGAATCCAGCTTAGGAGTCCCAGCTTTGTCTCTTGACAGAGTGTTAGATATCCTGGCCATGACTCTAATATGAAACCCAGGGCAGATAATGATGCTGGGCTTAGTTATCAGTCTGGATACTCAGGATACCACAGTTCTACAGTTTTTAAGAAAAACTCAGTTAGCTGGGAAGAGGGGTTCATTCATAATCAGCATTTCCCTTCTCTATGGTACCTGAGCTGGAAATACTGACAATATGAGGGAAAGTCAGACATTTCTGTGTCCAGGTATTTGACAGAAAGAAATGTCTCAGACCCTGATATCCTCAATTAGTATCATTTTGTTTGAAGGGACTGAGTGAAGCTCAATGCTTCCCAATGAAGGACCGCAGTACACTGCAGCTTGACTCTTCCACAGAAGGCCTATGTAGTAAAGCCTTGGTGTCCACGCTGTTGTTTCCTGTGCTGGTGGAATATATATGAATACAGGGCCACTGGTAAGGTGTAAGGTCACTAACCCTGTGCTCATGGGGAGAAGTGTGCCTGTGATCTCCTCCTATTTCCTCTCCACAAAGTGCTCAGCTTTGCTCCACACACTCCTGTCCTGATGTGCTATCTCACCACAGACTCACACAGGACTTTCCTCCCATGAAGAAGAACCTTCAAAACTAAGCCAATATTAAACTCATTATTTCCGTTTCTTCTCATGATTGAAGCAGTGATGCACACACAGGGCTTCACCTTTCAATGTGATTCAAAGCAAGAGGTGCTTAAGTTACTGCACAACTGAACACTGCAACACTCACTTCAGGTGACAATAGTGAGATTTTCACCATGGCTTTTCCAACTCTGAGGGCAGTATCCAAGGGATATTGATGTGGATTTCATTCTTGTATCACACTGTTACCATAGCCAGCAATAGCTTTCTCTATTGGTAAGTGTGGAAGATCTTTCCATTCTCTATCTTCTTCAACTTCATTATTAAACATCCTAGTGATTCCACTGTAGGAATTTTAACATCCTTGCTTAAACTGGTTCCTAGGTATTTTATTTTGAAGTTGTGAATGGAATATATGCCTGACTTCTTTCTAAGTGTGTTTGTTACTATTACACAGAAAAGCTACCTGCTTTTGTATGTTTACTTTATAGGGTGCTCTTTTTTTATATCCTGCTCTTTGCATTGCTGAAAGCTATGGTGATATTTTATTTGTACTGAAATGTGATTTTATTTGTATGTTAACAAATAAAGTTGCCTGGGTGGTCAAAGCTAATAGCAAGCCATAGCAGAAGCCAGGCTGTGTTGGCTCACACCTGTAATCCAGACCACATGACAGACAGATCTCTGTGCATTCAAGGATACAACCAGCATGGAGACACACACATTTAATCTCAATACCAACCATAGAAGACCTGGAGGTCTGTATAGACAGGCAATGACAAGGAGGTCATGTGATTGGGTTTACAACCAATGAGAAGGCAGAACAGATAGTCAATAAAAAGACAGATACAAAGGAAGTAGGTCTCCTTCTGATGGGAAGGACAACAGCTACAGCAAAGGGTAAGAAAGGCAGTTTTAAGTCTCAGCTCTCAGCTACTGCTCTGACATCTTGGGCTTTTAACTCTGCATTTGGCTCTGTGTTTCTTGTTTAATAAGACTGTACATCTACTGAAAGCATTTTCAGGTCCAAGAGTTTAAGGTAGAATTTTGAGTCTTTTAAGTATAAGAGCATATTGTTGTAATTTGACTTCTTCATTTACTAACCTTTTTTTCCTCCCTCTTGTTTTTTTTTTTTTGTATAACTGAAGTTTGAGCATTACACTGAATAAGAGTGAGAAAGTGGGCATGTACCCTTTATTTATTTCAGAACTGTGAAGCTATGCTCTGTTTTTTCTCACTTAATATAATTATAATGACATTTTTAATCATTTATAAACTTTGTTATTGTTTTATATTGTTTTTCTGTGTCATTACACATTTCTTTCAAAAACCCATTTTTTATTGTTAGTATTATTATTTCTTAATCCCATTGTGAACTGGCTTGTCCATCAACTACAACACTCTCTAGTGGACACACAGTAAAAACAGCTTGGCTCAGAATTGCCCAATATCTATCATTCTTTCATCCTCTACCACCTCTGCTACTACCAATCCCCACGTCTCTGGATCATTAACACAATTGCAAGGATGGTAACCTAGATCTATACTTCTTGAGCTGGCACCCACACAGCTCCCTTAACTCTCTAGAGATGCTTCAAGTACATGAAGTTGCAGACGCCCCTCTTGTACACTCTCCCATTTCAAACTGGAGGCACAAGGCTTTTCTGAAATTGGACACCTAGGATACCTGTGGGTGGTTCAACTGCCTATTAAACCATGGTTGATTCAACTCCTTCACAACTGTCTCAATATCCTCGTCACAGAGAAACTTGACATACATGTTCCCCGATAGGTGGGCCCCCAGGGTGTTGCAGACATTCATCTCCACTAGTACATTGGCTCCAGATTAGTAAAGACTTCATCAAAGAATCCATCACAGTGCTCCTGTATCTCCATGTCCTTCACAGAACAGTGTGAGCCATCAGATGTCTGGGTACTGTTTGGTACTTTGGTATTTTCAATAAAAATGGTCTGGCTAAGGGTCAGTCATTGTGCAAAAATACCTGTCTCCATAACATCATGGTCCAATATTGAAAGAAACTAAACAATTGACTTAGTCTGTCTTGGTGCTGACAACAGAAACCAATATTCTGCTTTCTTCCAGCAGAAGCTACAGACAGGGCTGCACATGCCACTCACTGTGCCATGTATTCTTAGTTATATTCAGGAAAGATCCTTCTATTCCTGGTTCATTCAGGAATTTTGTCCTGAGTTTAAAAGAATTTTTTGCACTAATCAAGATGACAACAGGATTTCTGCTTCTTAAGCACTTTGTGCTGAAATGCAGGTAGTATTTTTGAGTTTCAGCCAACCTTTCATCCCTAAATAGAAACCAACTTGATTATAGTGTACATGTCTCTTCATGTGGTCTTAGATTTCACTGACAAGAATTAGGGGACCTTATGTTAATCATGGAAACTGTTCTCTCCTCTCTATCTTTTTTTCTTTATGTTTGTTTAATGCTTGCTCCATACAATGAGTATGGTGATGTTCCTTCCTTTTCTAGAGCATGGAACAATTTCAAGAGTGTTAATGTCAGCTCTTTATTAAAGTCTGTCAGGATTATGCAAAGTATCTATAAGTCCTTTGCTTCATTCTTCTTTAAAATAAATTATTTGTATTATAACTTTGAAATATTGTACAAGAAAAAAATTGAAAATGATAATGCTTTTTTACTCCACACTTAGAAAAAATACATTACAAAATGTTGGCATTAAGACAATAATTACATTTCTTGTATTTAACAGGTACTATACTTCACATCCTTTGCTCATGAGTTCACTATGAAACTCCTGTCCCTTATGAAAAGCTCTATTTTGGATTGCATTTACTGGCACATATATTTGGAATATAGTCTAAATCAAAATGTGCTATTAATGTGAAATATATTCGAAAGACTTATACACAGTACTTTTTTGCATTTTAAAGTGGCTAAAAATTAAAATTTACTATGCATCTCTTATCATGCTGACTGAAGACCAGGTGTCCTCATACACATGCCTCTTTCATGGGGATGATTAGGAGCGCCCATTGTAGATACCAAGTGTGTCTCCATGGACAGCTCCCTCTACATCAAGGGTCTGTATGACAGACTGGAAGAGACACTTGAAAATAAATAGGCTGCAGCTTTGGTTTACCACACCATCTCATACATTTATTTTACTTTTAATAAATTGGATTACAAAATAAACTAGCTATTTTATTAATTTTTTAAATTTTTCTATTGTACATGGTATTCCTTTTTCAACAAAAAAGGTAAAACTTGTTATATTATTTATAACTTTAGAGCTGCCAAAAATTATGACTATAGATTAATAGACCTGTCCTACATCAAGGGATACATTAACCTAAGCCATTACTTGTCACTCTATATCAGACCCAAAAAGCCTGAAGGAACTTGTTGTTTCCCTGTACAGAAATTACAGCAATCATCAAAATACTGAGGATGCTCCATAGTTCAGTTGTCAGATTGTTCCCACTATGAGGTCCACCTATTTCTACCCATTTCATGAGAAAGAGTTGATTTTCTGACATGTAAAGAATGAAAAGCACACATCTAATCTATAAAACGTGGCGGAGGATGAGTTCTTCTCGTCTTCCACTGTAGCCTAGGACAGAAGACTTTTGCAGTAAACCTCGCTAATCAGTTAATGGGCTTTGGTAAAATACATCATATATGTTCTTTTTCCAGTTTTTTCATGGCAATTAATTCTGACATGTGGTGTTTGTGTACAGCTATGTAATGGATCCTTATTTTTCAAAAGCTGTTCCAACAGTGGAACATTTTCATCTGTCTTCCAACATTATCACACCGTTCCAAGTTCCCATCAAAGCTCTTTTATTATACTTTATTTTGTTTTATTTTACAATACAATTCAGTTCTACATATCAGCGACAGATTCCCTTGTGTACCCCCCTCCCACACTCCTATCATTCCCCCCAGCCCATCCGCCATTCCCACCTCCTCCAGGGCAAAGCCTCACCCAAGGACTGAGAACAACCTGGTAGACTCAGTCCAGGCAGGTCCAGTCCCTTCCTCCCAGGCTGAGCCAAAGCAACCCTGCATAAGCCCCAGGTTTCAAACAGCCAACTCATGCAATGAGTACAGGAGCTGGTCCCACTGCCTGGACGCCTCCCAAACAGATCAAGCCAATCAACTGTCTCACCCATTCAGAGGGCCTGATCCAGTTGGGGGGCCCTCAGTCATTGGTTCATAGTTCATGTTTTTCCACTAATTTGGCTATTTGTCTCTGTGCTTTATCCAACTTTGGTCTCAACAATTCTTGCTCATATAAACCCTCCTCTTTCTTGCTAATTGGACTCCGGAGCTCCACCTGGGGCTTAGTCGTGAATCTCTGCATCCAGATACCTCAGTCATTGGATAGATTTCTAGCACGACAATTAGGGTGTATGGCTATCCCATCACCAGAGTAGGTCAGTCCCAGCTGTCTCTAACATTGCCAGCAGTCTATTGTGAGGGCATCTAGTGGATTTCTGTGGGCCTCTTTAGCACTTTGTTTCTTCCTTTCCTCATGTGGTCTTCATTTACCATGGTCTCCTATTCCTTGTTCTCCATCTCTGTTTTTGATCCAGTGGGATCTCCTGCTCCCCCAAGGTCTAATTCCCTCGACACTCACCCTTCATTACCCACACTCATGTCTAGGCTATTCATGTAGATCTCATCTCCAACATTGGGTGATCCCTGTGTCTTTCTTGGGGAACTGTTTTCCAGGTAGCCTTCATGGTGATGTGAGTAGCAGTCCAGTCATCCTTGTTCCACATCTAGTATCCACCTATGAGTGAGTACATATCATATTTGTCTTTCTGAGTCTGGGTTACCTCACTCAGGATGATTTTTTTCTAGATCCATCCATTTGCCTTTAAACCTCATGATGTCATTGTTTTTCTCTGCTGAGTAGTATCCATTATGTATACATACCACATTTTATTTATCCATTCTTCAGTTGAAGGGTATCTAGGATGTTTCCAGCATCTGGCTATTACAAACAATGCTGATATGAACATAGCTCAGCAAGTGCTCTTGTGGTATGATTGAGTATTCCTTGGGTATATGCCCAAGAGTGGTATAGCTGGATCTTGGGGGAGATTGATTCCCAATTTTCTAAGAAAACATCATATTGATTTCCAAAGTTATTGTACAAGCTTGCATTCCCACCAGCAGTGGAGGAGAGTTCCCCTAGTTCCAGATCCTCTCCAGCATAAAGTGTCTTCAGTGTTTTCGATCTATGCCATTCTGACAGGCATAAGGTGGTGTCTCAGAGTTGTTTTGATTTGCATTTCCCTGATAATTAGGGATGTTGAGCAATTCCTTAAATGTCTTTCAGCCATTTGAGTTTCCTCTGTTGAGAATTCTCTGTTTAGTTCTAAAGCCCATTTCTCAATTGGACTGTTGGTCATTTTGATGTCTAATTTCTTGAGTTCCTTATATATTCTGGATATCAGTCCTCTATCACATGTGGGGTTGGTGAAGATGTTTTCCCATTCTGTAGGCTGTCGCTTTGCCTTGTTGACCATATCCTTTGCTCTACAAAAGCTTCTCAGTTTCAAGAGGTCCCATTGATTGATTGTTTGTCTCAGTGTCTGCGCTACTGGTGTTATATTTAGGAAGTGATCTCCTATGCCAATGCGTTCAAGACTATTTCCTACTTTCTCTTCTAGCAGGTTCAGAGTAGCTGGATTTATGTTGAGGTCTTTGATCCACTTGGACTTAAGGATTCTTTCGGCTATTCTGGGTTTTTTGTATTTCCATATGAAGCTGAGTGTTATTCTTTCCAGGTCTGTGAAGAATTGTGTCGGTTTTTGATGGGGACATTGAATCTGTAGGTTGCTTTTGGTAAAATTGCCATTTTTACTATGTTAGTCCTGCCTATCCATGAGCATAGGAGATCTTTCCATTCTCTGATATCTTCTTCAATTTCTGTCTTCAGGGACTTAAAGTTATTGTCATATAGGTCCTTCACTTGCTTGGTTAGTGTTACTGCAAGGTATTTTACGTCATTTGTGGCTATTGTAAAAGCCACAAATGTATCTCTGATTTCCTTCTCAGCCTGTTTGTCAATTGTATATAGGAGGACTACTGATTTTTTTGAGTTGAATTTGTATCCTGCTATGTTGCTGAAGGTGTTTATAAGCTGTATCAGTTCTTTGGTTGAATCTTTGGGGTCACTCAAGTATACTATCATGTCATCTTGCAAAGAGGGAAAACTTGACATCTTCCTTTCCCATTTGTATCCCCTTAATCTCCTTATGTTGTCTTATTGCTCTGGCTAGAACTTCAAGTACTATATTGAATAAGTATGGGGAGACCAGACAGCCTTGCCTCGTTCCTGATTTTAGTGGAATTGCTTTGAGTTTCTCTCCATTTAATTTGATGTTGGCTGTTGGCCTGCTGTAATTGCCTTTATTATGTTTAAGTATGTTCCCTGTATTCCTGATTGCTCCAAGACCTTTATCATGAAAGGATGTTGGATTTTGTCAAATGCCTTTTCTGCACCATAGTGAGATGGTCATGTGGTTTTTTTCTTTGAGTTTTTTTATATGGTGTATTACATTGATGGATTTTCATATGTTGAACCACCCTTGCATCCCTGGGATGAAGTCTACTTGACCATGGTGGATAATTATTTTGATGTGTTCTTGAAGTCTGTTTGCCAGTATTTTATTGAGTATTTTTGCATCAATGTTCATGAGAGAGATCGGTCTGTAGTTCTCTTTCTTTGCTGTATCCATGTTTAGTTTAGGAATCAGGGTAATTGTAATCTCATAGAAGGAGTTAGGTAATGTTCCTTCTGTTTCTATTGTGTGGAACAGTATAAAGAATATTGGTATTAACTCTTCTTTGAAGATCTGGTAGAATTCTGTGCTGAAACCATCTGGTCCTGGGCTTTTTTGCTTGGGAAATTTTAATGATTGTTTCTATTTCCTTAGGGGTTATTGGACTATTAAATAGTTTATCTGGTCTTGATTTAACTTAGGTATGTGGTACCTATCCAGAAAATTATCCATTTCTTTTAGATTTTCAAGTTTTGTGGAGTAGAGGTTTTTGAAGTATGACCTGATGATTCTCTGGATTTCCTCAATGTCTGTTGTTATGTACCCCTTTTTATTTCTGATTTTATTGATTTGGATGCTCTCTCCCTGTCTTTTGATTAGTTGGGATAAGGGATTGTCTATCTTGTTGATTTTCTCAAAGAACCAACTCTTTGTTTCATTAATTTTTTGTATTGTACTCTTTGTTTCTATTTTATTGACTTTAGCTCTCACTTTAATAATTTCCTGGCATCTGTTCTTCCTGGAAGACTTTGCTTCTTCTTGTTCTAGAGCTTTCAGGTGTGCTGTTAAGTCACTAGTGTGAGATTTCTCCAAATTCTTTATGTGGGCATTTAGTGCTATGAATTTCCCTCTTAGCACTGCTTTCATAGAGTCCCATAAGTTTGGGTATGTGGTGTCTTCATTTTCGTTGATCTCTAGGAAGACTTTTATTTCTTTCTTTATTTCTTCCTTAACCCATTGGTGAATTTGTTGAGCATTATTCAGTTTCCATGAGATTGTAGGTTTTCTGTAGTTTTTGTTGTTGTTGAAATCTAACTTTAAACCATGGTGGTCTGATAGAACACAGGAGGTTATTCCAATTGTTTTGTATCTGTTGAGATTTGCTTTGTGGCCAAGTATGTGGTTGATTTTAGAGAAGGTTTCATGGGGTGCTGAGGAAGATATATTCTTTTTTGTTCTGATGGAATGTTCTGTGTATATTGATTAAGTCCATTTGAATCATGACATCAGTTAAGTACTTTATTTCTCTGTTAATTTTCGAATTGGGAGATCTGCTCAGTGGTAAAAATGGGATTTTGAGGTCTCCCACTATTAATGTGTGGGGTTTTATATGTGGTTTAAAGTTTAGTAATGTTTCTTTTACATATGTGGGTGCCCTTTTGTTTGGGGCATAAATTTTCAGAATTGAAACTTCATCTTGGTAAATCTTTCCTGTGATGAGTATGTAATGTCCTTCTCGATCTCTTTTGATTGATTTTAGTTTTAAGTCTATTTTATTGGATATCAGGATGGCTACACCCACTTGTTTCTTAAGACCGTTAGATTGGAAAGTCTTTTCCCAGCCTTTTATTCTTAGGTAGTGTCTATCTTTGAATTTGAGATGTGTTTCTTGTATGCAGCAGAAAGATGGGTCCTGCTTTTATATCCATTCTGTAAGCCTGTGTCTTTTTATAGGTGCAGTAAGTCCATTGATATTAAGGGATATTAATGACCAGTGATTTTCATTCCTGTTACTTTTTGGTGGTAGTGTGTGTGTACTTCTCTTCTTTGGAGTTTACTGTTGTGGCTTTATCTATTGCCTGTGTTTTTGAGTGTGTATCTGACTTCCCTAGGTTGGAATTTTCCTTCTAGTACTTTCTGTGGGGCTGGGTTTGTGGATAAGTATTGTTTAAAATTAGCTTTGCCTTGGAATTTCTTGTTCACTCCATCTATGATGATTGAAAGTTTTGCTGGGTATATTAGTCTAGGCTGGTATCATGGTCTCTTAGTGTCTGCATTACATCTGTCCAGGTTCTTCTGGCTTTCAAAGTCTCCATTGAGAAATCGGGTGTTATTCTGATGGGTTTGCCTTTATAAGTCACTTGGCCTTTTTCCTTAGCTGCCCTTAATATTCCTTCTTTATTCGGTAAATTTAGTTGTTCATTATGTGTCGAGGGGACTTTTTTGGGGGGTCTAGTCTGTTTGGTGTTCTATAGGCTTCTTGTATCTTCATAGGCATTTCCTTCTTTAAGTTAAGAAAGTTTTCTTTTATGAGCTTGTTGAAAATATTTTCTGTGCCGTTGAGTTGGTATTCTTCTCCTTCTTCTATCCCTATTATTCATAGGTTTGGTCTTTTCATGGTGTCCCAAATTTCTTGGACAATTTAATTCATGACTTTCTTGGCTTTAGTGTTTTCTTTGACTGATGAATCTATTTCTTCTACCATATCTTCAATGCCAAAGATCCTCTCTTCCATCTCTTGCATTCTGTTGGTTATACTTGCATCTGAAGTTCCCAATCATTTACTCAGATTTTCTATTTCCAGCACTCCATCTGTTTGTGTCTTCTTCACTTTTTCTATTTCCCTTTTCAGGTCTTGGACTGTTTCCCTCATTTGTTTCATTGCTTTTTCATAATTTTCTTTCAGTGCTTTATTGTTTTCTTCCAGGACTTTATTGTTTTCTTCTACTTTATTTGCACTTTCCTCTAGTTTTTATAGCATTCTTCCTATTTTTTTGTCTTTTCCTCTATATAAGTCTCTACTTTCTTCGTAATGTTATTAATAAGGCTGTTTTCTTCTGCTTCTTCCAATTTTTGATGTTCAGGTCTAGATGTTGGAGGAGGGCTAGGTTCTGGTGATGCTGTATGGCTCTTCATTTTGTTGTAGGTACTTCTGCCTTGACATTTGCCCATCTCCTTGTGGTTCGTTCTTGGTCTTATCAGTGCACTTGGTCCAGACAGAGCTGACAGATTCAGGAAGTCACTCTCTCTTGTCCACATGGGAGCTCTCTTGTCCAGATGGTTGCTCTTTTGTCCAAATGGGAACTCTGGGTCAGGATGGATGCTCTTGTCCAGAAGGGAAGTCCAGGGCAGGATGGGAGCTGGGGGCTAGTCTCTAAGTCTCAGGAAGTGGCTGGGGTCTTGGGCTGATGGGCGTGGAGGCAGGGCATGGAGATTGCATGGTCTGGCGGGGATCTTGGAGAAGCAGACCCTTCCCATTAGGGCTAGAAGGGAAACTGCCCAGTGGCCAGAACCTGGGGCCAAGTTGGGCAAGTCTTCCCTGGAGTGGCTGGTGCCCAGGGATGGGGTCTAGGCTGAGCCCGGGCACTTGCCTCTGGTCCAGAAGGGAAGTCTGGCCCCATCAAAAGTCTTGGTGTATTCATTTCCTGTGTTAGAGCAACTAGCACAACTACCACGCTTTGGTTCAGCTCCCACAGAATATCTAGTATGGAGGCTAATTATATACAGAAATATCCAGCTCTCAATTCTTTAGCTGTGCAATGCTTTTCCATTTCTCAGCTCCCTTGTGTTCAGTTTTGAATACTTGGTGTGTTTGCTGTATTAGCTGCTGGAGTTCCTGCTCTCTCTGCTTATGGTCCATCTCAATCTGCCTAGTCATCCTTTCTAAGCTCATGAACGGTTTCATATCTAGTGTATGATCTCTATTGTCTTTTTATAATTCTCCCAAGAGTTTTACAATCTGTCCTATAGGATTTCTTCTCAAACTGGAGAAAGATAAGAATTTTTGTTAAGCCTACAGTTCATTAACTTGACCATGGAAATGGTTTATAAGTACCTCTTGTGTTTTGATTTTACAATTCAGTTTGGATACTTTAGAAGAGGAATTGTCTAAGGCATTTTGGCAAAAGAGTATCTCTATTTCTAATTACTATATTGATCCTTCAGATTCCATCCTCAACTTATTTCTCTCTGAAATCAATTGTCTAGCTCATTTCTCAATCTAGTTTTCTCATAAAACTTTTGAAATATGGGAATCAGTAAAGGCATGTCAGTGGCACAGTTTGACATGGAGGGTTCCAGGGAAAGAGTTGGCATTTCCTCTATTTGGGTGCCAAACATCTTTCTTCAGCCTTTTGGCAGAAATGTCCTCTCTGATCCTGGGGCTATGCCTGAACACCGTCATTCTTCTCTCCTTCTGCAGCCTCTCCACAGTTTTCAACAGGTCTTGTATCTCTCTCCCTTTTCTCCAGGTCTTAGTCAAGTCTTTCCAGCTGTGCTTTAGCATGTGCCTGCTCTACCTGGAATTCTATGGACTGGAGGTTCTGATCCTCCCTGCCATTCTTCCTGTGATCTAACTTAGCATTTTCATGTTTAAGAACATCTATTTCAACTTCCAGATTTTTTACAATGATATGATAGGCATCCTTTATCTCTCTAAATTCTGTCTTTGATAGACATTTTATTGTTGCTTCAAAAGTGTTGCTTGCTATGTTCTGATAATGTTTTTGATAGTGTTTTGATTTAATTTTATAAAAGTTGTATGTAGAAACATATCTATGTTCCAGGTTTTCCAGTTTTGGGGAGAAGTATAAGATTTCCAAATTCTCCATAGTGATCATCTGATTTTCTCTTAAATCTGTTGCAAGCCTCTCTCTTCTATCTCTGATTTTATTCATTTAGGTATCTTTCTTTTTCTCTAGGCTAGTTTGCATGCTATTGTCCAACTATTTATTCAAAGAACAAACTCTTTGAATAATTTTATGAATTGTTATTTTAATGATAGTTCTGCCATAATTTTTTATCACCTGTTGCCATTGACTCAGTTTGAGTTTAATTCAATCATTTCCTTTGACCTTAAGGCTCCTCCTTAGGTACTTATTTGAGATCTCTCTGAATTTAGTCATTTACTTGAGGTCTTTCTGGTTTTTAATGTAGTCATTCAAAGCCATAAACATTCTTCTCAGCATCACATATCTAACTCCCAAAGATGCAGGGAAGCTGTGCTGTTAATTACAATTCTTTCTAGGAGTTGTTTGTTTTTCTCTCTTACTTCTTCTATAGGCTACTGAGGAGTATCCAATTATATATTTAGCCCCTGTAATTTCTCTCTGTACTGGTTTCTAGTTTCATTTAGATTCACTAATTCTTCTTATTCTTTTTATGACTTAAAATTTTAGCTTAAAATGAATTCTGTTTTTTAAAAGGTGGGTGGGATGCTAAGAATGATAGATAATATAAATATATACATGATAGCTAGGCTATATTTTAGATGTCATGTTGGCCATTTGTTTCTTGTGTAGTTAATTAAAAATTTTCTCTGGTGGTTTTCATTCCGAATCTAAAGAAGTGATCAGTGTGCTGAAATGATCCTTTGATGTTGTATGATGACAAATCTGATCTTCTATGCCTATTCTATCTCTGAGGCCCCTTTTTCCGTGCAGTCTGTTGTCCACCAGTCCACAAGGACAAAGAGACAGAAGCAGTAATAAAGCTTTAGATGGCCTGTGAACATGATGGACATGGTCTTCTGGGAGGCATCTTCAGTGAGGCAGCTCAACCTTATTCCAGAGTGAGGGGAGATGTAAAGGATAGGGACAGTGTGAGGCATCACATAATTTTCATTAAACAGCATGATCCTATCATAAAGCTCCTAGTACAAGTCTTGGTTATCATCTGCAGAAGCACAGTCCTATCAAAAATCTCCTAGCACAATGTCTAATTACCATTTGGGAAACAGGGGAAACCTTCTGCAGGGAACTGTGTCAAGGGTCATACTAGAGATAAGTCAAGCATCTGGACCTAGAGACAGTTCCAGATAAGGTCAGTAGAGAACAGGGTGCCTTCTACCAGGGCAGAGTGTAGAAGAGGTTCAAATGTGTTTTACAATGTGTGAAGGTTTAGGAAACAAATGAAAAGTGTATTGACAGTTGTAGGGAGGAATAAATTGTTTAAAATAAAGTCTTTAAAGAGATAAATAAAGTAATAAAAAGATAATCCACATAGAGATGGAAAATACAGAGAGAGTCTGGATCCTGTGTTGTATTGTTCTATTTTCAATTTTTAGAATGCTGACAAGCAAACAACAGCTGCTGAGAGAGTGTTGTGGATATCATTTTGTATGCTGTGAATGTGTTGCTCTGATTGGTTAATAAATAAAGTGCTGATTGGCCAGTAACCGGGCAGGAAGTATAGGCAGGACAAGCAGAGAAGAGGATGCTGGGAACAGGAAGGCTGAGTCAGGAGTAGCCAGCCAGACTCAGAGGAAGCAAGATGAAAAGTACTGGTAAGCCACAAGCCACATGGCAACTTACAGATTAATATAAATGGGTTGATTTAAGATGTAAGAACTAGATAGCAAGAAGCCTACCATGACCATACAGTTTATAAGTAATGTAAGTCTCTGTGTGTTTACTTGGGTCTGAGTGGCTACAGGAGCAAGGTGGACACAGGAAAACTTCAGCTACAGACATGGGCTTGAAAGAGGGATTGATGAAATACACTAGCCTAGACAATTATTAAATGCCCTAACCTAAAACAGAATTAAAAAAACTACATTTGTATAATGGAACTTAAAAGATACATTGCTTTAGAGAATTGGTTTTGCTTTATTTACACAGAAAACAAGAAGCTATTGATTCATTCCAGGTTAAGAAGAACCAGATTTGATCAAGGGAGAACTGAAGCTTGTCAGATGATATCTATCAACAAAGGTCAAAACTCGTCTTCCCAGGAATTGGCCATTATCTCAAATTTTCTTAGGATCCCCATAAGATTACCAGCACCCCCAATCGACAGGAAGTTGTCTAGAGAATTATGCCCAAGTTTCCAAAATATTGATTATGAATGTTTTCATCTAAGGGTGGTTGGTTAGAAATGGTTAATGTTCATAGTTAATCTCTTCCTAAAGAAAAAAGGTGGATATGATATAGAAATGATGGAGGGAAACGTATGTTACTATGATACAAAGGGATAGATTATTGAATGTATTTTAATCCAAAAAACAAGTGTTAATCTCAAAATACTTTACATTGGTATGGATTTGGGTTTATTAATTCAAACTTAAGGTCAAATTTATTATACTGTATGTATATTTCAACTTTTGTGAAATGTATTGTTTATAAACTTCATTTAAAAATATAATATATAATTAAAAATACAGATTAATGGTTACTCATCTAAAATACTCAAACTTATAGCCATATTAGTTAGGTTTTTTTAGATATACAAAGATATATTTCAATTAGATAGATAATCTTCAAACACTTCAAAGACCTACAGAAATCATATTTAAAATATTTTAAGAACTTAAACTTTTCTCAACAGTTAGACATGTCTGCTTCTCAAAGCACCAATAACTCAAAGAGGATGATGGGAATTGAAGAAACTCTTTATGTAGATTGCTTTCAATGTGGCAAGCTTAGTCATTTGGGTAAGAAATTGCTTTTGCCTGGACTGCTTGACAGTATGCTGTAAAAACTAGCATTTAGGACCCACAGGAAAATGACTGCTAAAATTTCCCACAACAAAGTATGATGTACTTCAGGTTCCTGCTTCACAGAAGAAACTGCCTAACATTTTGCAGGACAAAGAAGAAAGTGACTGATGAACTTTGCAAATATAGGTGAGACAGTCTTTCAAATTCCCCACTTCATTAAAAAGTCTACCACATACCCTAAGGCTGTAGGCTGAAGATGGATGCCACAACATTGCAGAAGAACTTTGGGTGACTGTCCGAGCAGCCAGATGTCTCTGTCATTTCTTGAGTTTTGAAAATCGCCTGCTTGTACTTCTTGCTTACCCAGGTAATATTATATCCTTCTGGGATTTTGATGGAGTTGAATACTAGATAATTACAATTATAGTTTTCCTTAGTTATGGTAAAATATAAATTAGATCTGAAACTTTAGACTCATAAAGATATGATAGAAGATAGAGTATTTTCTTTAATTTTGGCAAATATGAATAGACTAAATATTGTAACTGATTCTTACTTAACAATTGCTTTTTTATTCACAAAATTTTTTATTCATTTTACACACCAATCAAAGATTCCCCTCTTCCCTCCTCCCAACCCTTCAGACTCCCCCTCCCAACCCAGACCCCCATCCCTCCTATAAAATGTAAGGCCTTCCATGAGGAGGTACATTTAGTAGAGGCAGGTCCAAGCCCCTGCCCATCCCTCAAGGCTGTGTGAAGTGTCCCATCATAGGTAGTGGGCTCCAAAAAGCCTGCCCATGCACAAGGAATAGATTCTGATCCTACTACCAGGGAGGCTCTTATGCACATTAAGCTACACAACTCTTTCACTATGCAGAGGGCCTAGTCTAGTCCCACACAGGCTTCACAGCTGTTCATCTAAATTTCATGAGTTCCCACTAGTTTGGTTTGGTTGTCTCTGTAGGTTTCTCCATCATGATCTTGTTATCCTTGCTCATAGAATCACTCCTCTCCCTCTTCAACTTGACTCCTGTTGCTCAGCCTGGTGTTTGACTGTGGGTTTCTGCATCTTCTTCCATCAGTTATTAGAGAAAGGCTCTATGATGATAGTTAAGGTATTCATTGATCAGATTAATGGGGTAAGCCAGTTCAGGCACCTTCTCCACTATTGCTAATAGTCTAGGCTGAGGTCATCCTTGGGGATTCCTGGGAACTTCCCTAGCACCTGGTTTCTCCCTATCCCCCTGATGTCTCCCTCTATCATGGTATCTATTTCATTGCTTTCCCACTCCATCCCTGTTCCAGCTTGACCATCCCATTCCCTTATATTCTCATCTCCCATCCCCTACCCTCTATTGCCCACCCCTCACCCCTATTTTACTCATGGAGATCTCATCTATTTCTCCTTCCCATACTTTTATTGTATATAATTTTACTATGTTAAAGTTAAAACCTTCCTTTTTGATTAGACAGAAAGAGGGAAATGCTGTGGAATGTTCTTTCTGTATTCTGTGAATATGTGCTTCTCTCATTGGTTGATAAATAAAGCTGATTTGGCTTATAGCCAGGCAGCATATAGCTAGGATGGAAAGCCAAACAAAATACAGGAAGATAGGAGGGTGGAGTTGAGGCAGATACCAGTAACTGCCCAAGAAGCAAGATGCCAGAGATCTGTTAAGCACATGATTAACAGGAATGCATTAATTTAAATGTAAAAAGCAGCTGATGTAATAAGCTAGAGCCACTGTCCAAACATTTCTAATTAATATAATCCTTTGAGTGATTATTTGGAAGTGGCTATGGAATAGAGTGAAACAGAGAAACCTCTGTTTAAACATTATCTATTGGTATATTTAGTTCCATAATTTAAATCTTAGTATGTGTGTATCATTAAAAGTTAGGTGCATTTCTTGGAGAAAACAGACAGTTGGTAATAGTATTTTAACATAATAAAAACAATATGTGCATCATTCTTGCTGAATTGTTGTCACATAAGTTCATTAATAAATGTTTATAAATTTCTATCATTTTCTTGGTGTTTCTTGCTGTATTAGATTGTTGTTCATTTGTTTTCTTTTTCCTCTATTCCTCACCTGTATTGGAATTTCTGGCTTTATAGTGTTGGACATATTGATATCTTCTTTCCTGATAACCATTTTTTATTTATTCCTCTTTTGACATTATCATTTTGTCTGTATTCTCATGATTGAGTTGATCCTTCTTTTTCTTTGTGCATAGTTTTTTTTTTATAGTTTCTTCTGCAGTGCTATCCTCATGGTCTTGAAATGGCTTAGTTTGTGATATGCTTGTAATGTCCTTATTTCTCTCTTACTTTAAATAAATTTTTCTAGACATAGCAAACTTATTTGGCAATGACCTAATATAAGAGTCTGAAATACATTGTTTCATGCTTTTCTGGTCTTTAAGGTTTTGAATGAGAGTTCAGGTTGTCACATTAAATTTTTAATTTAACATTTCAGTTGTAGTTTTTCCCTTGTTCACTTATTTTACCTATATTGCTGATTGTTTTATTCATCTTGTTTATGTTTGCCTTCCTCCCTACATCTTTGATTAAATAAATTTTCTGTTTATATCTTTTGTGGTAATTCGCCATTTTATGAGTATGTTTTGGAAATCTTCACCCAACATTTTACCTATTTCAGATCTTTGAGTTGAATCATGATCCTTAGGGGACATCATTTTTGCTTCAATATTTTATGATCCTGTGTTTCTGTGTTGTTATTCATATCTTTCATTTAAGTACCTCTTTTGGTTTATTTGAAGCTTTTCTAAATTTAGCATCCTACACTCAAGAGTTGACTACCCAGAATCACTCAGCTTTAAGGAATTGGAGATCTCCATCAATTTTATATAATCTGTAACACACTTGTTCCCTGCCGTAATACAAAAAGTTTCTTAATCAAATATGGACATGATTAGTTAGCACATTTTTTACATGGGAGCATATTATATCCCCCTATTAACATTAAGCTTTATTAATTGATATGAAGTGTAAAGACTGGAAGGAAGAGTCTGTTGACACATAATTATATCCAACATTAGAATGAAGAGAGATTTTCTCAGTCTCCACAATTGGAAATGAAATATGGAGACTTCAGACAGAGATGTTTTCTGAGAAACAAGTGCAAGAAATATTACATTTTCCCTCTTACGCAGATCCTAAGTATCTGTATTCTATGTATGTAAAGTCCATATATATATATGGCTATGTATATTTCCTTATACATTCATGAGTGCGTGCATGTGTGTATGTGTATATGTAGTGTGTATATATGTGTATTATGTGAATATATGTTTATCTGTATATATATATATATATGTGTGTGTGTGTGTGTGTGTGTGTGTGTGTGCGCATAAGTGTGTATGTGAATGTGGGTGCAGGTGGGTGGGTGAGGAGTGTGAGCATGGGTGTAGGTGTATGTATGACAGACAGAGAGATAAAGGTAGAAGATAGACTGGAGAAAAAATATAGCAGAAAAAGGAACAGGAAACGCAGAAGGTTAGTGCATAAGGTCAAAATAAATGATATACTAGAAAAAACATTGCTTTTAAGAAAATTGTGTACAATGAATTTACTTCAATAGATTTTAATGGGCAGCAAGATGGCTCACATACCAAAGACACTGGCCACCAAGTCTGATGTAAAACCTGAGTTTGATCCTCAGAATTCAAATGACAAAGAGATAATCAAGTCCAAGCTGTCCTCTGACCTCCACAACTATGCCAGATCAAATTTGCACCTAAAAGCATGCACACACATACACACAGTCACTCAAATGAATACTTATATGAACACAGAAAATAGTAATTTACTAAAATGTAATAAAAAGTAAAAGAAAAAGACAGAAGAAATAAACATAAGTAAGGAAGTAAGAAAAACCTCCAGAATCTAGAAAAAAAATAGAAAACATGCTTTCCACAGCCTCCAAACAAATACAGTTTGCCATCATCATCGCTTCAGTCCATAAACTCTTATGATGGACACCAGAACTCCAGAACTATAAATGTTAAATCCCTCATATTCAAGCAACAGAGTTTGTGGTAATGTGTTACAGAAGGAATAGAAAGATAATACTGAGTTCTCCTTTGCCTTCTAGTATAAAGGTTTTTCATACCAAAAGACATAAGAAACATTGAAGCCATTATTTTTTTCTGGGCTCTGCAAACTTTTTCATCAATGTTTCAGGCTCACTGGCTCTAAGGCAGAAAGGGGAAGAATGCAGGTCCAGGCAGCTGCTGAGACTCTCAGAGGAGGTTTTTGTTGGAGGCTGAGGCACTGTGGGAGGAAAGTAATAATGCTGCTGACAGTAGTAATCTCCAAGATCTTCAGCCTGAACACTGCTGATGGTGAGAGTGAAATCTGTCCCAAACCCACTGCCTATGAATCGATCAGGGACCCCAGTATCCTGAGTGGATGCCCAGTAGATCAGCAGTTTAGGAGATTGCCCTGGTTTCTGCTGGTACCAGGCTAAGTAGTTCTTCTTGTTTTCACTGTAAAAAAGATTCTGACTGGACTTGCAGCTGATGGTGACCTTCTCTCCTGCTGACACAGCCAGGGAGGAAGGAGACTGGGTCATCACAGTGTCTGCACAGGCACCTGCGATAAGGAATACATAAAGAAAATGAATAAGATGCAAACACAAAATGTAGTAACAGTTGAAATTTGTCATTTAATATCCTTATAATGTCATGTTGTCAGAGTGTATAACTTACACAATAGAGTAAAAACGGTTATGTCCTAACACACATTGTAAATTTCTTACATACAAAGAAGTGAAACTAAAAAAAACTATAATACTTTTGAATTTCTCACCAGACACCCAGAGAAGCAGGGACATGAGGACCTGGGTCTGTGATTCCATCTTGCTCCCCCTGCTGTCTAATGCTTCTCAGTTCTCACGACAAAGGCCTGGTTTATAAATTCTGAGCAGCTGGGCTGGATTGGAGAGGCCCATGCAAAGCAGTCAGCAAATACATAAGGAAATATTCAGACAGTGTGTGTGAGTGGATAGTGTCAATGAACAGACAAAAATACCATCACAGGGAGTATGAGCAATCTAATGGAAATCTATTAGGTGCTCTAATAACAACTTTGGGCTAAACCCCAAGATGAATTAAAATCAGTTTGCTTTTGCAGAAATATTAGGAAAGCTGTCTCAGATTAACAGTACTAGGGAAGTGATAAAATGTACTCAAAAAATCACAACAGCAAAATAAACTTGGAGTAAGTAAACATGCAATAAAAGAAAGGAAAGGTGTTGGGAAGAACAGAGGAAAGTCAGAAAATATATATAGAGAGAGAGAGAATTGAGGCTAAATGTATTTATCATTTTCCATCTGTTTTAAAGCCACTCTTATACTGAGGACAATGAACATTGAGCTCCAGTTTCTGGACTAAACAAGGGACTGAGATACAAAGAGCAGCCCAGAATTCACTCTGTGGAAATCCTGGGGAACATTAAGAATGAGATGAGAGATGCTTTAATCTCAAAGTAAAGTTAACCCCAGCAGAAACTATCAAGCATCTTCCCCACAACTCTGGGAATTGAAACAGGACTCAAATTTTGGGAATTGGAAGGAGAAGAAAACAAACTGTATTTCTTCAAGATGTCATGTCTGTAGACCAACACTACCAAGAGTATGTCTTCCAGAAATACATATTCTAGAGTAATCCTGAAATTAGCAGTATTGAAATAGGCTGAAAATAGTCCTGCTAACATTGTGAACAGGTAAAGACCTCTCCAGAAGGGAACACAGACATACTAAATCAAGTGGCAATTTTACAGAGTCCAATAGAACACACCATCAGAGAGGGTTACCATCCAAGGGGGGAAAATGTTTGAGTATGAATGGAAATCAGTAGCAATAACAGAGGTCACAGATCATGCCTTCTAACTTCAGACTAGTGAACTCTAGAAGTATATATAAGTAGCAAATTATAAACCAAGCATTATGTGTAAAGTACAAGAAATAGAAAAATAAATACATTATATATCATGGCAAGGAGTAGAGATTCAGATCTGTAATCCCAGACCTGAAGAGACAGAAGCAGGAGGCTTATGTGTTTGAGGCCAGCCTAGGGTACAAATTCTAGCCAGTCTAATCCATGCATGGAGACAATCTCTCAGAAGTGTGCATCATTAATGAAGTAATTACAAAGCAGCTCTCAGCATTTGATATACAAAGCATTTATCTGATGTTAAGGTTATACCATTAAACCAAGAATATTAGTGAAAATTAAATATCCGTTTAAGAAATATGCATTCCCTTTTATTTTGAATTAAATATATAATTTCAGAATCCACTTTATAGGTATAAAATGTTAAATTACTTCTGATGAGCATTTTCAGCTCTCCTCTGTCGACTGCAAACACACCACCATATGAGAGACACAAACAGTGTGTGTGTGAATTAAGAAAGTTCCCAATCTCAAGGTCAAGAATATGACAGATGAGTAACTCTGCCCTGTCAGTGTCTAACAAGTTGCCATGTGCTCTCAATCTTTGCTAAACGTTGTGCTTTGCTTTATGACAGCTGCAGTGAGCTCAGGGTGTGTTTCATGTCATTTAGTGCTGCTCATTCTGATTGGACACATGGAGACTGGGGTCTTACAAATCTAAATCTCCTGCACTTAATCATGTACTTCTCGCAGTGTGTAAAGGGAGAGCATGGGGACTAAAAGGACAAAATTTCCATGTTATATCTTGTATAACATAAAAATCCCTACAGTCCGTAGTTATTTATCAAGTTTCCATAGTATGTCCTCATGCATTAGATTCTATGGGCTGTGATTGAAAAGTGGATTATAAACCATCTGGCTAAAAACTATACCAATTAATTTTCTCCCAGCTTTGGAATCAGGGAGTCTGAAGTTGATAATCTTGAGCTCCTGGGACAAAGTATTTTCTTCCATAGACATCACTGAGGATGGAGGCCCAGAGAATGTGATTCTAAAATGCAAACTATCCTGGGACAATACAACACTGAACTTAGTTTTAGTTTTTTTCCAGCACATAACATTTTTATTAGCTGGATGAATATCAGTGGCTACCCAGTATCTGTGAAATGAAATAATAGACACAGGAAGATTTTCAATAACTCAGATAAAACATTAACATATTATTCTTTGTTGAAGTCAGCAATGGGATACCTGAAGTGTAGGGGTTTATTATTGCAATCAAGTAACAGTGGGTTCTTATTCAGAATGGTAGCCATGAAAAAAATCTACCCTACTTAAGTAGTCTAGAGTGCTGCTTCTCTCAGTAGGGCCTGTGCAGACCTCTGAGTCTATGAGAGAGGACTATGGAGGAGAACTTGAAGCAGCCTGTCATAACTGAGGGCTCTTTGTCACCCATTCCAAGATGCACTTATGATAAACCCATTATTAACCCTTCAGCTTCAACAGCCATGGAGGACATGGTAAAATATATGTGTGTGTGTGTGTGTGTGTGTGTGTGTGTGTGTGTGTGTGTGTGTGTGTGTGATATAAGTATCTTCTTTTTTATATTTTTATTTTTTATGTCTATTGGTCTTTTGGGCTGAATGTATGTCTGTGCAGGATGTGTGTGCCTAAAGAAACCAGAGGAAGGAGTCAGGTCCCCTGGAATTGGAGTTATAAATCATTGTGAGCCACCATGTGTATGTTCGAGTTTAACCCAGATCCTCTAAAAGAGTAGCCTGTGAGTCCTCTTAACCAATGACACATCTATCCATACCCCCAAATGCCTTTTAAGTAAATAGACATGGTGGAGAATGAGGAATATCCCTGGGAAAAAAAAAAGAAACTGTGTGCTGCTGAAGGTTTGGACACAAAGAGGGGGGCAGTAGAAAGAGGCAGACATGTAAATGTTTTCTAAAGGCTCCTTGTGCCATGCAAAATTGTTCTTCTCTGAAATTGAGAGGGAAAGGAACTTGTTTTCACATGAAAACGAATTCATTTGAAGTGAGTAGTAAGAGAAAATCATGAGAATAACTCAGGGTTTGTGTTTAATCTTGCTTTTATCACTTCTTAGTTCAGGACTCCTTGTGGATATCATGATGATGCAGAATCCAGTTTTCCTCTCCATCTTTACTGGAGAGCTGAACTTCATTTCAGAAAGAACCATGTCAGTGAAGACATCACTTCCAGGCTTATAATGATGTGTCTTTGTCTCTCTTTGTTGCTGTGATAAAACTCCTACAAAAGCGAGTTAAGGAGCCTTTCTCCCTTACTTGGTAACATAGATGGTTTGGGAACACAGTTAAAGCATACAGCCTATAGTAGTGTGGAAGAAAGAGTGACAGGAACTTGAGGCAGCTGCTCACAACTGTGTGGTGGTATTGTGTTCCCCAAAATATTGTGTACCCTAATAAACTTATCTGGGGTCAGAGAACAGAAAAGCCACTAGATACTTAGGATAGGCAGTGGTAGCACATGCCTTTAATCCTAGCATACCAGAGGCAGAAATCCATCTGTTCAAGGATACAGCCAAGTATGGTGACTCACGCCTTTAATCCCAGAAAGCAAGCCTTTAAAAACTGTGTGATGTTTCAAAAAAGTAAACAGGGAGTGATGGTAGAAAGCAGAAAGGTATATAAGGCGTGAGGACCAGAAACTACAAGCATTTTGGCTGGTTAAGCTTTCAGGCTTTGGAGCAGCAGTTCAGCTGAGAGCCATTGGGATGAAGACACAGAAACTTCCAGTCTGAGGAAACAAGACCAGCTGAGAAGTTGGCCAGGTGAGGTTAGCTGTGGCTTGTTTTACTTCTCTGTTCTTCCAGATTTCACTCCAATAACTGGCCTGAGGTTCGTTCTTATTAATAAGACTCTTTAAGATTCATGCTACACAACTGAGAACCAGAGAGTGCAAGATGCTAGAGTTCAGCTCAATATCTCCATTTTGTGGAGGTCAAGATCTCTATGTGGGTGTGGTCTTGCTAACAGTTGAAAGGGTTTTGCTACATTGATTCGCCTAATGAGGATGATCCTTCACAGACATTCCCAAAGGCTAATCTTAATCTATGCATCTCACAAGTGTAATCAGAAGCTTAGCACCTAGATGATTCTAGATTCTGTCACATTGATGACTGATACCAATCATTGTGGTCCCAATGCTAATGCAATTTCAGTGAGGGAGTAGTATGTCATGGATATCTCTCATTATGGTTTTTTTTCCATATTTGTAAAAAAATGTTTATATATAATTGTACAAATTCGTTAGGGAAAACTGTGTGATGTTTCAAAAAAGTATGTAGACACCATGACCACAGCAACTCTTTTCTTTAATTTTTTTAATTTAATTTTTTTATTTTATTTTACAATACTATTCAGTTCTACATAACAGCCACAGATTCCCTTGTTCTCCCACTTCCTGCTCCCCTCCCCTTCCCCCCAGTCCACCCCCCATTCCCACCTCCTCCAGAGCAAGGCCTCCCCTGAGGACTGAGATCTACCTGATAGACTCAGACCAGGCAGGTCCAGTCCCCTCTTCCCAGATTGAGCCAAGCGTCGTGCATAAGTCCCAGGTTTCAAACAGACTGCTGGCAATGGTCAAGAGACATCCGGGACTGACCTACTCTGGTGATGGGATGGCCAAAAACCCTAATAGTTGTGCCAGAAACCCCATCCAAGGACTGAGGAATCTGGATGCAGAGATCCATGGCTAGGCCCCGGGTGGAACGCCAGGAGTCTAATTAGCAAGAAAGAGGAGAGTTTATATGAGCGAGAATTGTTGAAACCAAGGTTGGATAAAGCACAGGGACAAATAGCCAAAAGAATGAATGGCTCCTTTTATTTTCTATAATGATGCTCCCCAAATGTACCTTAGATGCCAGTACACATTCTCACTCAGTCCACCAGAGCATTAATGACCTTCCAAAAAAGGATTCTGCTCTAATTATATATCTCACAATGTATTTAGAGAATCGGCCACTCTCGAGAAACCCTGCATGCTTGAGAAGAGAGAGACTTAACAAAAGACAAAAAAAGCCTGGGAAGGTTAAAAAGAAAAGCAAGGAAGGGAATTCAAGACTCATGTCTCTGACATGCAGAAGTTACATTTACTGCTGCATTGCGGAAGAATCCTCTGACAAGGTGAGTTTCCTTTGCCTCTCTGACCAAGCCACATTGACAAATTTAGCTCATACTATATGACCCACCAATACACCTAGCTTTTGGTTAGTAGTTGAGCTTGTGTTCACTTCTGGTCTTGTCCACACCTATCTTCTAGCAATCATCAGAACACTTCAATGTTTTCTTTCTTCCCTGCTTCTGAAGAAGAATTATGTCTTGTTATCTTGTGAATCTCTGTAACAGCCTGTGTCTGTAATCCTGGATACTGGTTTGTGATGTGTGATCTCCTTTCTCCTGGGGGTATAAACAGAGTTGATGATTTTACAGTTTGTTCAATCTCTTCCTTTTTGTTAACATGGAGTGGCCTATGTGTGTAGGTACCCCACATGCAGAAATAGAAACTTCAAGGCTCTGTTCCATTAACTTTTCTCAACTGAGTATACTACTTCATTGATTTCTCACACTGAACTTGGAATATATGAGCATGTGGCTATGTATGTTCTGTAGATGGGTTTATATGTTTTGTGTGAGCATAATTGTTCCCATAGCTGTTGGCTACTCAGAGTGAGGATAAGTCATGGTGTCTGATTTTCATGAGGCATTCAGTCTCTTCAAACACACTTCCATTTGCTCTTGATTACTAGTTTTAATTTTAACCTCCAATAGCACTTTGAGCTGTTGTCTTTGTTTTTTAAATATGAAAATAATTCTCTGTCCTCCATGTTATACACAGAACAAGTGAGGGGACCTCTTCTTACATAACCTAAATACATGACTTCTAATGATACACATTCTATTATGTAAAACTAACTTCAGTTTGCTTCTTTAATTTATCATTTGTTTCTTCCTACAATGAATGATGTTTTAGTGAATGTATTTGTCTAGTGATGCCTTTTATAACAGAACCCAAGCTGTGGAATGAGACAGTCTGCCCAATGCTTTCTCAATTAGTTTGTTCTTCAATGGTGCACTGCTGTGGATATCACTTTATATAAATAAAACACTGATGGCCAGTGACCAGACAGGAAGTATAGGTGGGACAAGGAGAGAGGAGAATTGGGGAAACAGGAAGAAGGGGGAGAGACACTGCAGCCACCGCCAGGACAAGCAGCATGTAAAGACGCCGGTAAGCCACCAGCCATGTGACAAGGTATAGATTTATAGAAATGGGTTAATTTAAGATATAAGAACAGTTAGCAAGAAGCCTGCCACGGCCATACAGTTTATAAGTAATATAAGTGTCTGAGTGATTATTTTATATGTGGATTGTGGGACTGCGGGGCTTGGTGGAACCTGGAGAGAAGCTCTCCAGCAACAGTGCACTAATGTGACAATCCACAGAAGTCTATTATTTACTAATAAGGGGTACTATGTGGATGCAGACTCAGTAATACAGAACAAGGAAGACACTGCTGCTGATCATGCTGGTCCAGCTGCCATTGTCATATCCTTCTGCCAGGGGTGGGTGGAGGGGATAAGGACCAAATGCAAGCTGCTTCAAGCCACTTGACGCAGTCCTGGCCACCCAATACAGTGGAAGATTCTCTCTGCTCTTATGGGTTCAGGTACACAGATGAAGCCATGCCCTAGGGCTTGTACACCAAAGCCATTGGCTGAACATAATGAATTCCAACACCACTTCCCCTTTTTGCCTAAATTAGAAGGTTCTAAACCTAAAACAAAACTATATACAATAAGAACAATTATCAAGAATTTTCTAGGATAAAAAAGGGGTAATAACATAAATAATAATGGAACTACAACCAACAAGAACAACATCAAGCAAGAAACATTAAAAAATAACAAAAATGACTCCAATAGCTGTCCTGTTTTAAATAATCTGTCTTGTATCTGATGTGCTCATTGTTAAGATATGAGAGGAATGTTACTGTACCTATCTAGTCTTCAACCCCATCATGGACTTTAGAAGGAAAATGATATTACTTGAGTAAGCAGGAAGTACAAGCAAACAACTTTTGAAAAAATGCAAGAAATGGTAAAAGCAGCTAGCTTTCTGGACAGTTACCCAGTGTTTCTCTGCAATGTTGGGGCATCCACTTTTGGCTACAGGCCTAGAATATCTGACAGACCATTTTTAGAAGTAGAAAATTTTGAAAGACTCTCTTACCCTGTATTTGCAATATTCAGCAGTCACTTTCCCTTGTGTTCTACTCTTCTGGATTGGACAGCATGCTTACTGTCAGCAGTCAAGGCAAGCGCATTTATTTGCTTAACAGACCATTTTCTCCAAGAAGAAGACAAACTCCATATGGAGTGTTTTTGATGCCCAACATCCTCTCAGGAGTAGATCTGTGCTGCCAGGAGCAATCATGTCTCACATCAATAGAATTCTAAATTATTAAAACATTTAAATGCCCTATTTTCTGGGTCTTTGAAGTGTTTGAAGATTACTTATCCATCTGAAATATATTTCTGTTTATTATCATCACAATTTCAAAATTTACGTCTAAGGATATGTTGCTTTGGAAAAGAGGTTCTGCTTTTGTTTCCACAGAAGATGAGAACCTGTGGATTGCTTCAAGACTAATATGGTCTGCCCAGCCAAGCCCCACTGAAAGGTCTCCAATAATACATGGCCCACATGATCCAACATCCAAAACAGTTTCAAGGCAACTGGCTCAGACAGTACAGCCTCTCAGACTATTCCAGCCAGGACTTGATCATAATTCTTAATTTTTCCAAGATCCCCACTAGAATACAGCACCCTTTATCAGCAAGAAGAAGGCTAGAAAACTATGCCTACATTCCCCCAAAATTGGATTATATTTGTCTTTGTTTAGGTTGTTGGTTACAAATTGTTATTGGCCAAAGTCAATATCTTTCTAAAAGAAGAAAGGGAGATATGATATGGAAATATAGGATATAGATATGATAGGATAAAAGGATGGATTGTTGAACCTACTTTTAAAGATGAACTTGTTTAAAACATTTTACATTGGTATAGATTTAGTTTATTGATACAAATTTAAAGTTAATTTTGTTATAATATATATATATATATATATTTCTACTCTTGTTTAAGGTATTGTTTATGTAACTCACTTAAATTGTAATATATAATTAAGAAATGCAGATTAGCAATTAGTTATCCATGATAATCAAACTTATAGTCATGTTAGTTAAGTTTTCTAGATGTACGTAGATATAATTCAATTAGGTAGGCAATCTTCAAACACTTCAAAGACCTACAGAATATAGCATTTAAAAATGTTTTAAAACTTAGACTTTCTGGACAATGAGACCTGTCTGCTCCTGAGAGATTTACTTCAGAGAGAAAGATGGGCATTGAACACACTCCATATGGAATTTATCTTCCTCTTAGCAAAACAGTCATTTGCACAAGAGACAGTTCTTGCCTGGACTAATTGACAAAATGTTATATTGAGGACATGCAGGACCCATAGGAAGGTGACCACTAAACTTTGCAAGGCAAAATGGTCCTTCAGGTTCCTGCTTCACCAAAGAAACTGCCAGATATTCTACAGGACACAGAGAAAAATGAGTGAGAGACTCTAGACCTGTGAGCTAAAAATGGATGCCCTAATATTGCAGAAGAACTTTAGGTGACTGTCCAGGCATCCAGCTGTCTCTGTCATTCTAGATTTTAGGAAGCTGCTTTAATTTTGTCAAACACAAATAGACTAGATATTATAACTGTAATTCTTGCTTGATAACTGTTTTGTAATGTATAATTTTACTATGCTAAAGTTAAAAACCTTCATTTTTAACTAAACAGAAAAGGGGAAATGCTGTGGGATGCATTTGTACATTGGTTTAATAAAACACTGATTGGCCAGTAGCCAGGCAGGAAGCATAGCCAGGCAGTAGGATAAGCACAAAAAGTGAATCTGGAAAGAGGAAGGCGAGTCCAGAGATGCAAGCCTGCTGTCCAAGGAACAGCATGTAATGACACACAGGTAAAGCCACAGAGCACATGACAGCATATAGACTAACAGAAATGGGCTGAGTTTAAATGTAAGAGCTAGTCAGTGGTAGGCCTGAGCTAATGAATCAGCAGTTATAATTAATATTAAGCCTCTTTGTGATTAATTTATAAATGGCTGTGGGATTGTGGGTGAGAGATTTGTCCAACCATGGGCCAGGCTGGACACAGAAAAACTTTCAGCTACACATATCTTTTGATATGAGAAAGAAATTCTGAGTTTTTCTTTTAACAACATGCTTGGATTACACTTGATCTTAGCCAAGAGGCCGAGAAGCGATAACACATGCTTGGATTTAGTGAAGGAGAGAGACATACTCCAATTCCAAAGCCAGCTTTAATTTTTAATTGAGTCCAGACTTTAACTTTTTGAAGAATTAAAAAGCTATTGATGTTTAGGTAGTCAAATTTTACACTGTAGAGAATATTGTTACCATTCGGTCAGATTTTTCTTTGCTTGGTAATTTTTTTTATAGTTTTCACATCTTATTAAGTTGTCAAGATGTCCAAGGTCTTTTGACTTCTTGAAGATGGATATTTTTATCTGCCTGTAAAGACAAATACAGAACCCTGCCCCAACCCTTACTTGGTGAGTTATCTATTTGACTTGTAGAACTGTCACATAGGTGAATGAACTATCAGTTTTCCTTATGAAGAGGTCCCTCCTGTTTGAACAAAATCTTTATTAACAGTTTTTCTTCTCCTGTGGAAACAAAAGTGGAATCCCTTTTGTGTATCACATATCCTGGTTTCCATTGCGAGGTCAACACATCTTTAAAGTACACTTCAGGCTGCTTTAACTCATTAGGTTTTTTTTTTCTATTGATAATGTCTCTCTGCAGCTGTTATTCCTTTTTCATTAGCATTTAGAAAATTTAATAATGATGTTGGGCTTTGTGTCCCCCTGGACACTCAGCACACCATCCATTCCACGCAGGACCACAGCTTTTAAGATGAACCACAGGTTAGCTGGGAAGTGAGGCTGGTTCATAATCAGCATTTCCCTTCTTTACGGCACCTGAACTGGAGGTACTGACAATGTGAGGGAAAGTCATATATTTCTGTTTACTGGTATTTGACAGAAATATCTTAGATCCTGATATCCTTGAATGCTATCATTATATTTAAAAAGATGGAATGAAACTCATTACTCCCCAATCAAGGACTGCTGTACATTGCAGCTTGACTGTTTCCAGAAGGCCCATGTAGTAAAAAGCTTTGGTCTACAGGCTGTTGTTATGTTTGGTGGTGGAACAAGAATGAATACAGAGCCACTGGGAAGGTTTGAGGTCACTAACCCTTTGCTCATGGGGACAAGTGTGTCTGTGATTTTTTTCCTCTTTCCTCTCCACAAAGTGCTCAGCTTGTCTTCACACACTCCTGTCCTGATGTACTGCCTCACCACAGACTCACACAGAACCTTCCTCCCATGGAAAAGAACCTCCAAAACTAAGCCACTATTAAATTCATTATTTTGTTTTTCTTCTAGTGACTGAAGCAGTGATGCACACATAGGGCTTCACTCTATCAATGTAATTCAAAGCAAGAGGTGCTTAAGTTACTGTACAACTAAACACTGCAACACTCACATCAATGGATGTTAGTGAGATTTTCACTATTGCTTTTCCAACTCTGTGGGATATGTCCCTGGATTATTGATGTGGATTGCATTCTTGTATCACACTGTTACCACAACCTGCATGGTTTTCTCTATTGGTGAGTATGGGAGATCTTTCCATTCTCCATCTTCTTCAACTTAATTATTTAACATCTCAGTGATTTCACTGGAGGAATCTTTAACTTCTTTGTTTAATCTGCTTGCTAGATATTTTGTTTTGAAGTGGTCAATGGAATGTATCTGTGACTTCTTTCTTAGTAAGTTTGTTACTACTACACAGAAAAGCTACTGATTTTTGTGTTTACTTTAGATAGTGTTCTTTGTTTTTACCCTGCTTTTTGTTGAAAGTATCATCAGGCGTAAGAATTTTCTAGTTGAATTTTCAGAGTCTTTTAAGTATATGAATATAGTGTAATTTGACTTCTCCATTTACTATTTATATTCCTTTTATTTCTCTCTCTTGCCTGTTTTCTATAACTGAGGTTTGTGCATTTCATTGAATAAGAGTGAGAGAGTGGGCATGTACTCTTTTTTCATTTCAGATTTGTAAAGCAATGTTCTGCTTCTCCCAACTTAGTAAAATTATAATGATATTTTATCATTCATAAGCTTTGTTTTTGTTTCATATTGTTTTACTATGTCATTACTAATTTCTTTCAGGAACCTATCTTTGGTTGTTATTCTTATTATTTCTTATTCCCATTGTGAACTGGCTTGTCCATCAACTACAACACTGCTAGCAGACACACAGTAAAAACAGCTTGGCTCAGAATTGCCCAGATCTATCACTCTCTTCTCTTCCACCTCTTAAGCTGCTACCAGGCCCTTGTCTCTGTATCACTAGCACAGTTGTAGGGATGGGGACCTAGATCTCTGCTTCTTGAGCTGACAACCACACAGTTCCCTTAGCTCTCTGGAGATGCTTCAGGTGCATGAAGTTACAGAAGCCTCTCTCATACACTCTCCCATTTCAAACTGGAATTTTGTTTTTAGGCTTTCCCGAAATTAGACAGCTAGGACACCTGTATATGGATTGGCTGCCTATTAAACTAAGGTTTATTCAACTCTTTCACAATCTTATAAACATTTTCTTCAAGGAGAAACTTGACATACATGTTCCCTACCAGGTGGGCTCCCAAGTCCTTGCAGACACTCATCTGTGCAATATGTTGGTTCCACAACATCAAAGACTTCCTCAAAGAACCCATCAACTGTGTTCCTGTGTTTCTATATCATTCACAGAATGTATGAGCCATCAGCTGTCTGGGCACTGTCTGGGGCTCTGTTTGATGTTTTCAATAAAAATGATCTGACTAAATGGCAGTTTATTGTGCAATGGAAAAACATCTGTCTCCATAGTGATATGCTCCAATATTGAAAGAAACTGAACATTTGACTTTGTATGTCTCCATGCTGACAATAGAAACCAATATTCTGCTTTCTTCCAGACAGGGCTGCCCATGCCACTAACTGTGTCCTATATTCATAATTATATTCAGGAATGATCTTTCTGCTCTTAGTTTATTCATGTATTTTATCCTGAGTTTAAATGAATTTTCTGCGTAATCAAGATAATGACAAGATTTTGACTTCTCAAGCACTTTGTGCTGAATTGTAGGTAGTATTTTTAGATTTCAGCCAATATTTCATCCCAGAATAGAAAACACCTCGCCTCTTCATGTGTTCTTAGATTTCAATTGCAAGAATTAGGGGGTCCTTATGTTAATCAGGGAAACTGATCTCTCCTCTCTGGCTTTTCCCCTTTATCTTTGTTTTGTCCTCTGGGTAATGCTGGCTCCATACAATGAGTCCGGTGGTGTTCCTTCCTTTTCTAAGGCATGGAACAGTTCTAGGAGTGTTAATGTCAGCTCTTCATTAAAAGTCTGTCAGAATTCTGCAAAGCATCTATAAGTCCTTTGCTTCAGTTATTTTTAAATAAATTATTTGTATTATAACTTTGAAATATTGTGCAAAAAATTAAAAACAATAATGCTTTTTTACTACCCTCTTAGAAACAAAATACATAACAAAATGTTGGCATTAAGACAATAATTATACTTCTCGTATTGAACAGGTGCTTTGCTCATGTGTTCACTAAGCCTCACTCCCCTGTCCCTTATGAAAAGTTCTACATTGCAATTACTACCTTCAAATCGCATTTACTGGCATGTGCAGTTGGAATATAATCCAAATCAAAATGTGCTATTAATGTAAAATATATTCTAAAGACTTAAAAGTGTCATTTTCCATTTTAAAGTGGCTAAAAATTAAAATTTACTCTGCAGCTCTTATCATGCAGTCTGTGTGCTACGAGGTCCAGGTGTCCTCATGTTACCTGCCTCTTCCACATGGTTGACCAGGAGCACCCATTGAAGATACCAAGACACCAAGACTCCTCAGACAGCTCCCTCTACAGAAAGGGGGCCTATAAGATAGACTACGAGACACACTTGAAATCAAACAGGCCACAGATTCAGTTTATCACTGTCTCAAACGTTTATCTACTTTAAAAATGGGATTGTAAAATAAACTAGCTATTTTATGCATATTTTTATTCTTATATTGGACATAATATTTCTTTTTGAACTGAAAAGTTAAAACTTCTTATATGATTTACAATTTACAGCTGCCAAAATTAGGACTGTTGTTTTTTAGACATGGCCTACATTAAGGAATATATTTACCTATGCCATTACCTGGCACTTTATATCAGGTCCAAAAAGCCCAAGAGAACTTGCTGTTTCCCTGTAAAGAAATTACAACAGACATTTCAATTACTGAGGATACTCTATAACTCAGCTGACAGTTGATGAGACTGTTCGGACCATGAGGCCCACATTCCTCTACCCGTTTCATGAGAAAGAGCTGATTTTCTGACATACAGAAAATGAAAATTACACCTTTTCTAAACTCATCTCTGGTGTATGGCTTTCATTATTTTCCTTCAATACTCCCAAGAGTTGTGATCTGTCATTTAGGATTTCTTCTCAAACTTGAGAAATGCATGATTCTTGTTAACCTTGCAAATCATTAGCTTGTCCTTGGAAATAACTTATAAGTACTTCTTAAATTGTGATTTTGTGATTCAGTTTGGCTACTTTGGAAGGGGAATTTTCTAAGGCTCTTTCTCTCTGATGAGATGCTTTGAAGGGGCTCAATATATTTGGCAGTGTTGTCCTTGACCCTTTTCATGGAGTTTTAAAATTCCTGTATTGTAATTCAGATTCCACCTTCAGCTTATTTCTCTATGAAATCAATCTGTCTAGATCATTTTGCAATTGGTAGTGTTCCCATAAAAACTATGAAATATAGGAATTAGTAAAAGTATGTACAGCTTGGCATGTAGGTTTCCAGGGAAAGAGTTGGCATTTCCTCTATTTGGGTGCCAAACTTCTTCCTGCAGTCTTTTGACAGAAGGTTGCTCTCTGACCCTGGGGCTATGCCTGGACACCATCATTCTTCTCTCCTTCTGCAGCCTCTCCACAGTTTTCAACAGGTCTTGTATCTCTCTCCTTTTTCTCCAAGTTCTTAGTCAAGTCTTTCCAGCTATGCTTTAGCATGTGCCTGCTCTACCTGGAATTCTATGGACTGGAGATTCTGATCCTCCTTGTCATTCTTCTTGTGTTCTAACAGCATTTTCATGTGTAAGAACATCTATTTCAGCTTCCACCTTCTTTACAGTGATATAAAGGACATTCTTTATGTCGCCAAGTTCTGTCTTAAGTGTTTTGATAGACATTTTATGGGTGCTTCAACAGTGTTACTTGCTATAGGTCTGTTGGAATTACTGATATTCTTTCAATATAATTTTATAACAGTTGTATGTAGAAATATACATATTTCTTCTAGATTTTTCAGTTTGGGGAGAAGTATAAGATTTCTCAATACTCCTTAGTGATCACCTGGATTTAATGTGAATCTGTAGCAAGCCTCTCTCTTCTATCTCTGATTTTATTAATTTAGATATCTTTCTTTTCTCTAGGCTAGTTTGCATGCTATTGTCCAACCATTTATTCAAAAAACAAACTCTTTGAATTATTTTGTGTATTGTTATTTTAATCTCCACTTCATTACTTTCTGCAATAAGTTTTGTCACCTCTTACTACTGACTGCCTCTGAACTTGATTTGATCATTTCCTTAGATCTTGAAGCTCATCTTTCAGTGCTTATTTGAGATCTCTCTGAATTTGGTCATTTACTTGAGGTCTTTCTGGTTTTAATGTAGACATGCAAAGCCTGAACTTCCCTCCAGGCATCACACAGCTGCCTCTAAAAGATGCAGGGAAGCAGTGCTGTCATTTTCATTTGATTCTAGGGATTGTTTGTTTTTCTCCCTGACTTCTTCAGTAAATCAAATGGTAATTCAGGAGGCTACTGTGCAATCTTTAATGAATTATTTAGGCCCTGTAATTTCTCTATGTACTGGTTTCTAGTTTCATGTAGATTCTCTTACTGTTTTAAGACTTACATTGCAGCTTAAAATGAAGTCTATTTTTTAGAAGGTTGGTGGGATGCTAAGAATGATAGATAATATACATGTATGTATGATAGCTGGGATATATTTTAGATGTCATGGTAGCCATTCATTTCTCATGCAGTTTAATTCTAAAGTTTCTTTGGTAGTTTTCATTGTAAATCTAAGGAAGAGAACAGTGTGCTGAATTATCCTCTGCTATTGTATCAGGACAAATCTGATCTTCTGTGTCCATTCTATCTGTGGGACGCCCTTTTTACTTACAGTTCATTGGCCATCAGTCCACAAAGACAAAAGGACAGAAACAGCAACAGAGCTTTAGATGGCCTGTGAAAATGATAGAAATGGCCTTCTGGGAGGCAGCTCCACTTTATTCCAGAATGAGGGGAGATGTAAAGGACAGGACAGTGGCTAAGGCATCACCTAATTTGCATTAAACAGCATGATCCTATCATAAAGCTTCTAGTACAAGTCTTGGTTATCATCCATGGAAGAACAGGCCTGTCAAAAAGCTCCTTGTACAATGTCTAATTACCATCTAGGCAATAGACAGAAAACTTCTGCAGGGAACTGTGTCAAGGGTCATACTAGAGATAAGTCAGGCATCTGGGCCAAGAAACAGTCTTCAGATAAAGTCATGTAGAGTACAGGGTGCCTTCCACAAGAGAGAGGATTGGGGGAAGGAAGTCCTCCATGTTGCCAAGCTCGGAGAGGACTGTCCTGCCATAGTAGACTACAACCTCTGGTCAGTAGGGCCTCCCAGCATCTATCCAGCTTTGTTTTATAAAACTGGAGATCCAAAATTTTATGTGTATACATTTGAAATTGTTATTTAGTTTTGATGACTCATTTCCTTTATGGCTGTCTTTATCTATTTGATTCAGCCTTGTTCAGATTCTAATGTAAAAGGTAACAGCAGAGCTGTGCCAGCTTAGTTTTGGGTCCCCATTCTCTTGGTACATACACATCCACCATTTGACTCTCAGCACGTGTGTTATTACCAGTTGCTGTGTTTCTTTGAAAAACAGACAGTTTGGTAAAGTTTTTAATGTAGTCCAACAATATGTGTTGGGGCACATAGGTTATTAATTAGTGTTCATTAATTTCTATAATTTTGGGGAGGTTCTTGGTGTATTAGATTGTTTATTTCCTTTTCCCCAACTCCTCAACTATTTTATCATTTCTGGCTTATTGCATAGGACATACTGATATTTCCTTTCCTGATAGCCATTGTTCATCCATCCCTCTCATGACACAAACATTTGTCTGTGCTCTCATGATTGAAACACTCTTTCTCCTATGTGCACAGTATTTTATAGTATCTTCCGCAGTGTTGTCTTCATGGTCATGAAATGCCTTAGTTCATGATTGTCTTGTAATGTCCTTACTTCTCCCTCAATTTAAAATACAGTTTTGCTGTACATAGCTAACTTATTACAATTACCTATTATCAGGGTCTGAAATATATTGTTTCATGCTTTTATGGTCTTTAAGCTTTTGGATGGGAGTTCAGGTGTCACTCTGATGTGATTGCCTTTGGAATCACCTTGGCATTTTCCCATTATACCATTTTTTTTTTGTTTGTTTTTTAAGACAAGGTTTCTCTGTGTACCTTTGCGCCTTTCCTGGATCTCACTCTGTAGACCAGGCTGGCCTCTAACTCACAAAGATCTGCCTGCCTCTGCCTCCCCAGTGCTGGGATTAAAGGCGTGCGCCACCACCGCCCGGTGCCCATTATACCTTTTGATGTTGATTCTTTACTTTGTGTTTTTTACATAATAATCACAATCTATGATGTAGAGAGGTTCTTCTCTGGTGATATCTTTTTGGAGAACTAAATGCCTTTTGTATTTGCCAATTCTTTGTAGATATGAATTTTTCTGTTCTCCTTTAATTCAGTATGTTTCCTATGTCTATAGTTTCTATCTCAGCTCTTCTATATCTTATGATTCTTGGTATTGGTCTCTTCATCTCATGCTAAAATTCTTTGATATTATAGTTATGATAATTTTTAACCAATGATATTTCAATGCTATGTTTCTTCAATTTCTACCTTGATCCAGTATAGACTTTCTTCCATTTTACTGAGCCTTATGGTGATTTCTTTGTTCTGTTGAAAGGAAAAGGATCAACTCAGGACCCTCAAGACCAATTTCTCAGCACAAAGGAGATTTATTTGTGCCAGAGGGAGAGAGAGCAAATAATAACAGAAAAAAGACAGGAGATAGAGGATAAAGGAGAAGGAAAATGTAATGAGAAAGGAGGGACAGGGATATTTGTCCTGGAGGGAAAAAGAACTGCCTCTGTATAGAGAGACAGACATAAACATAGGAAAATAATAGTTTTATAACCCAGTGTTAGGATAAGGTGCTTAATCTCATGTTACTTAGTTGAGCCAATGGGGACTCTTTGTTGCTGAATTTTTGATACTTTGACAGCTGGAACTTGGTAGTCAGCCTCAGGAGGAGGGATTGGCCAAATAAGTAAATAGGCCTTGGTGGCTACCTTCAGGAATGTAATCTAATGGTTTTTAGCATGGCAGAGGCAATTGGGGAGAATGAGAAGCCCTGCCAGTGTCATATGCTCAAGTGGGTTAGTGTCCTTTTACTGAATGTTGTATTTGATACATTGAAATTTTAATGTAACATTTCAATTGTGGTTTCTTCCATTATTCACTTATCCTGCCATATTGCTGATTGTTTTATCCTTCTGCTTATTTTTACCTATTCCGATCTTTGAGTTGAATCCTTGAGTGAATTATTATACTTTTGGGCCATCAGTTTTTACTTGATTTTTAATGATTTTCAGCCTCTGTAATATAGTTTGTATCTGTGGGTTTAAGCATATTTTTTGGTTTGAGGCTTTTCTAAACTTAGCAACCTCCACTCAAGGGTTCACTGCCCAAAATCACTCAGAGAACTACTCAGGTTTAAGGAATTGGGAGATCTTCAGCAATTTTATGAAGTCTGTAACACACTTGTTCCCTGCAATATTTCCAAAATAAGTGTTCAATATATATTTTTAATGAGAATATGGACATGATTAGTTATCATATGGTTTGCAGAGAAACACAAAATATTCCCCTCGAAAACTAATCTCTACTAATTGACATAAGATATAAAGACTGGAAGGGAGCATCTGCTGACACAAAGTTATATCCATCATTAGAGTGAAGGGAGGGATCTCAGCTCCACAGTTGGAAATCAGATGCATAGATTTCTGAAGACATGTGGCTCCAGAAACAAAGGCAAAAAATATCACAATTTCCCTACTTTGCAGATCCTAAGTATGTATATTTTGTATGAGTACATGAGTATGTATGTATGTATATTACATATATATATATGAATGCATTGTTCATATATATGTATGTATGTGGATATGTGTGTATCTATGTGCATATATGTGCATAAGTGTGTGTATGTGGGTGTGTGTGAGTATGTGTGGCAGGATATGCATGCATGGGTGAGTGTTTATATAAGAGAGAGATAAAAGTAGAAGAGGGACTAAGGGAAGAAAAGATAGCCAGGAAAGGTGAGGGGAAACAGAAGATTAGTTCATGTGGTCAAAATATATGATATACTTGAAAAACATTGATTTTAAGAAAAATGTATACAATGAATTTACATCAATAAAAAATTTTAAGGGGCAGCAAGATGATCAGATGGCAAAGACATTGCCACCAAGCTTGATGACAAACCTGACTTTGATCCCTACAACCCAAATGACAAAGAAACAATCAATTCCAAATGTCCTCTGACCTCCACAATTACGCCATGTCACATGTGCACCAAGAAACATGCACATGCATACACACACATAAATGCACACTCACATAGACACAGAAAAAGGTACTTAATGAACTAAAATGTAATAAAAATTAAAAGAATTTATAGAAAAGAAAAGAAAAATCAGAAGAAATGGGCTCCAGTAAGGAATTAGGAAAGCAATCCAGAGTCTAGAAAAAAATAGGAAACACTCTTTCCACAGCCTCCAAACGAAATACAGTTTGTCATCATCATCACTTCAGGCCATAGACTCTTGTGTTGGACACCAGAACTATAAAAAGATAAATCCCTCATATTCGAGCAACAGAGTTTGTGCTAATGTGTTATAGAAGAGATAGAAAGATTGCTGTGGATGTCATTATGTATGCTATGAATGTGTGGCTCTGCTTGGTTGATAAATAAAACACTGATTGGCTAGTAGCAAGGTAGGAAGTATAGGCAGGAAAAACAGACAAGGGGAATTCTGGAAGAGGAAGTCTGAGTCAGTAGATGCTGCCAGTTGCCACCAGGAGAAGCAAGATGTGAAGGCAGAACTGGGAAAAGGTACCTATCCACATGGCTAAACATACACAAGAATTATGGGTTAGTTTAAATGTAAGAGTAGTCAGTGGTATGCCTGAGCTAATGGCCAAACAGTTTAATTAATATAAACCTCTGTGTGTTTACTTGAGGGACGCTAGTGGGAGAGATATGTCCCAACTGCCAGCAGGCCGGGACACAGAAAACTTCAGCTTCAAAGATAAAGTTCTCCTTTGTTTTATCATATAAAGATTTTTCATACCAAAAGACACAAGAGACATTGAACCCATTATATTTTGCTGGGCTCTACAAACTTCTCCATCAATGTTTCAGGCACAGCAGCTCTCAGGCAGAAGGGGGAAGTGTGCAGGTCCAGGGCTGTGTGTGGTACAGGCAACTGGTGAGACTCTCAGAGGAGATTTTTGTTGGCGGCTAACACACTGTGGGAGGGGCATCATAATTCTGCAGACAGTAATAATCTGCCAGGTCTTCAGCCTGGACACTGCTGATGGTGAGAGTGAAATCTGTTCCAGACCCACTGCCTGTGAAGCAATCAGGGACACCAGTGTCCCGAGTAGATGCCCAGTAGATCAGCAGTTTAGGAGCCTGCCCTGGTTTCTGCTGGTACCAGTTCAAGTACTTCTTCTGGTTTTTACTGTATAAAAGACTCTGACTGGACTTGCAGCTGATGGTGACCTTCTCTCCTGCTGACACAGGCAGGGAGGATGGAGACTGGGTCATCACAATGTCTGCACAGGCACCTGTAATCAGGAAACCAAGTGATCATGCATAATAAAAAAAACACAGAATTTAATACACATGAAATTTGTCATTTAGTGTCCCTGTAATGCCATCTTGTCAGAGTATTATTGCATAAAAATATTACACCCTGGCATACATTGTAAAATTTTTTATATACAAAGAAAAGAGTCTAAAAAAGATTATAATACTTTTGAATTTCTCACCAGACACCCAGAGTAGCAGGAACATGAGGACCTGTGTCTGTGATTCCATTTTGCTCCCCCTGCTGTGTAATGCCTCTCAGTTCTCACCACAAAGGCTTGGTTTATAAATTCTGAGCAGATGGGCTGGCCTGGAGGGGCCCATGCAAAGCAGTCAGCAAGTACATAAAGAAATATTTGGACAGTGTGCGTGAGTGGATGGTGTCAATCAACAGACAAAAATACCATCACAGGGAGTGTGAGCAATCACTAAAAGGTATAAGCTTACCTCTCTCAAACAGAAATCTATTAGGTGCTCTAATAACAACTCAGACATTTGGACTCCAGATTCTGGGCCAAATATGGAAGAAAGATGCAAAGAGAAGTCCATAACCATTTTTTTGAGATAATGGGGACATTAAAACTGAGATCAGGGGAACTTTAATCTTGAAGTAAGGTAAACCCAACAGAAACTAACATGCATTCCCCTGCAAATTCAGGAAACAGAAAAAGGGCTCTCCATTGAGGGGAAGGAGGGGAATGAAAGAAACAATATTCCTCCAGTAAGTCATAGAAGACCAACACTGCCAAGAGTATTTATTGCAGAAATTCATATTCTAGGATAATTTAGAAATTAGCAGTATTGAAACTAGGTTAATGTGGTCTTGCTGACAGAGTTAGCAGGGAAAAAACCATCCCAGAAGAGAGCTTCACCTTCCTAATTCAAGTAACAATTTTACAGAAACCTATAGACCTTGACATCAGAGATTGCTCCCAACCAAAGGAAAAAAAAGTTTGAACATAAATGAAAAACCAATAACAATAACAGAAATCACAGAACCTGAATGGACTTCAGATTAGTGGACTCTGAAAGTATATATATAAGAAGTATATTATAATCATAGTGTTATGTATAAGGTACAAGAAATAGAAAAAATAAATATAAATAAATAAATAACACTGTGGGAGGAACCTCCTTACCCTGCTGACAGTGATAAGTTGCAGCATCATCAGCCTCCACAGGATTGATGGTGAGGGTGAAGTCTGTCTCAGACCCACTGCCACTGAACCTGGCAGGGACCCCAGATGCTGTATTGGATGCTTCATAGATGAGGAGTTTGGGGGGTTGTCCTGGTTTCTGTTGATACCAGTGCATATAACTATTGAAAGATGAAATGACACTCTTACTGGCCCTGCAGGAGATGGTGGCCCTCAGCCCCAGTGACACAGGCATAGAAGCTGGAGACTGAGTCAGCACTATGTTGCCAGTGGAGTCACAAATACTAAACACATCTCTCTGTCACAGATATACTAAAAGCACCCCAGTGTAAAATCATCATGTGTGTGGAATCTGTAACAGCACTCATGAGCTACACTCTGGGAGGTCATAAAATAAAAGGGAGACTTAACACTAATTAAATGCCATAATTTCAATGGTCAGGACATCAAGGCAGGAAAAACAACCAGGGTTACAAGGGATATTCTCAACACTGTATCCTCTCATTTGGAACCCAAAGCAGCAGTGCCCACACCAAGAGAGCAGCTGGCCCCATCTCTGAGACCTGGACTAGAAGCTGTTCCTCGGGCACTGGCAAGCTGCCTTTAAAAATGCTTTGAACAGTCTGCACTGTGGCTAAAGTCTCAATATGCAAATCAGCTCAGAGAAGCTTGACTTGGTGCTCAAAGGACACCTGTTCTTATGTCACCCTGTGGCAGTTAGAGTTAGCAAAGGATTCCCTAGAGTGTTCTAAGTGGGGTATTTTTGCTGGAGAATTTCTCTTCAGCTCCTGACTCCAAGTCCTGCCAGTCCTGGAGCCCACTTATAAAATAAACACACAGACTCTTACATTATTTAAACTGCTTGGCCATTAGCTCAGGCCTATCATTGTCTAGCTCTCACTCTTATATTCAGCCCATTTCTATTAATCTTTACTTTGCCACATGGCTCCTAGCTTACCAGTACTTTACATCTTCCTTGTCCTGGCGGTGGCTCCAGGAGTCACCCCTATCCTTCCTCCTTCCTCAATCCTCCTCTCTTCTTGTTCTGCCTATACTTTCTGCCTGGCCACAGGCCAATCGGTGTTTTCTTTATTGACAAATCAGAGCAACACATTTGCCATACAGAACATCCCACAGCAGGGTATCCCAGGTGATTTTTTTTGGCTGGCCTTTAGGAATTGTCACTTTTTGTTATTTTGAGGTTCCATATGAGAGTTCAGTTTCATTTCTGCTGTAAACAATATGAGTTGTAAAAACACTGTGATCCCTCAGAATTAAACTTTTTAAAAAGTTGTCTTTCTAGTTATTCTATGTGTATGTGATTTGGCTTTAAGTACCACATTTACAACTCTTGCCCTTGGATTTCAGAAGAGGGCATTGGGTCATTTGGAACTATTGTGGCAGATGACTGTGAACTGCCATATGGATGCTGAGAAATAAGCCTATGTCCACTGCAAGACCAGGAAGGGCTCTTATCCACTCCTGCATCTCTCTAGCCTAAACTAGTTTTTTGTATATCATAACAGTACATTTTGCATTGGGATACTTCTCAACAAGAGAAAACGATAGGATTTAATACGATTGAGAAAGAAGAATGTGTCCCGCTTTGGATGAGAAGGGGAAGTTGGCTCCACTAAGAGACTTTAATCTAAATGTTATCAGGAGCAGAAGAGACAGTGAACTGTGAGTTTCAAAGGGAGAAGGAGTCTGGAAACCTAACTTAGAATGAACAGGCATCACGGCGTGTAAGACAGGTCTCTGCCTTCTTCCTCTAAAGCCAATGCTGAGTCTACATGAAGCCTTCACAAATGAAGGAACATTTAACCCTGTAACCAGTAACACCTCCTCATAATCCACAATTCCTGTCAGTCAGCATCTAGCTTAGGAGTCCCAGCTTAGTCTGTTGACAGAGTGTCAGCTATCCTGGCCATGACTCTAATATGAAACCCAAGGCAAATGATGCTGGACTTAGTGTCACTCTGGATACTCTGGGAAAAGAGGCTCATTCATAATCAGCATTTCCCTTCTCTATGGCACATGAACATTTATGTGTCCAGGTATTTGACAGATAGAAATGTCTCAGACACTGATATCCTTTTTATCATTTTATTTGAAGGGACTGAGTGAAACTCAGTCCTTCCCAATGAAGGACCGAAGTACAGTGCAGCTTGACTCTCCCCAGAAGGCCTATGTAGTAAAGCCTTGGTCTCCAGGCTTTTGATCTGTTCGATGGTGGAACAAGAATGAATACAGAGACACTGGGAAGGTTTGAGGTCACTAACTCTGTGCTCATGGGTAGAACTGTGTGCCTGTAATTGCCTCCTCTTTCCTCTCCACAAAGTGCTCAGCTTGTCTTCACACACTCCTGTCCTGATGTGCTACCTCACCACAGACTCACACAGAACCTTCTTCCCATGGAGCAGAACCTCCAAAACTAAGCCAACATTAAATTAATTATTTCCTATTCTTCTGGTGATTAAAAGAGTGATATACACAGTGAGCTTCACCTTTTCCATGTAAATCAAAGCAAGAGATGCTTAAGTTACTGCACAACTGACCACTGCAACACTCACTTCAGTTGACGTTAGTGAGATTTTCACCATGGCTTTTCCAACTCTGTGGGCAATGTCCCTGGGATATTGATGTGGATTGCATTCTTGTATCACACTGTTACCACAGCCTGCATGTCTTTCTCTACTGGTGAGTGTGGAAGATCTTTCCATTCTATATCTTCTTCAACTTCATTATTAAACATCCCAGTGGTTCCACTGTAGGGATCTTTAACTTCCTTGCTTAAACTGGTTCCTAGATATTGTATTTTGAAGTTGTGAAAGGAATATATCGCTGACTTCATTCTTAGTAAGTTTGTTACTATTACATAAAAAAAGCTACTGATTTTTGTATGTTCATTTTATAGAGTGCTCTTTGTTTATATCCTGATCTTTGCTGAAAGCATTTTCAGGTCCAAGAGGTTTTGAGTTGAATTTTGTGAGTCTTTCAAGTATAATAACACATTGTTGTAATTTGACTTCTTCATTTACTACGTATATTACTTTTATATCTCCCTCTTGCTTTTTTCGATAACTGAGGTTTGAACATTACATTGAATAAGAGTGAGTGAGTGGGCATTTACCTGTTTTTCTTTTCAGATTTGTGAAGCAATGCACTCTGCTTTTTCAAAGTTAGTATAATTATAATGATATTTTTACCATTCATAAGCTTTGTTTTTGTTTTATATTGTTTTACTGTGTCATTACACATTTCTTTCAGTGACCCATTTTTGTTTGGTTGTTAGTATTATTAGTTTTAAGCCCATTGAGAGAGAACTGGCTTCTCAAGCAACCCCAACACTCTCTAGGAGACACACAGTTAAAAAAAAAAAAAAAAAAAAAGCTTGGTTGAGAATTGCCCAGATATGTCATTCTCTTCTCCACTACATCTGATGCTACCAGGCCCTGGTCTCTGGATCAGTAATGAAATGGCAGGGATAGTAACCTAGATCTATACTTCTTGAGCTGGCACCCACAGAGCTCCCTTAACTCTCTAGGGATGCTTCAGGTACATAAAGTTGCAGAAGCCTCTCTTGTGCACTCTCCCATTTCAAACTGGAGCCAACAGGCTTTTCTGAAGTTGGACATGTAGGACATCTGTGTGTGGTTCGGCTGCCTATTAAACCCAGGTTTATTCAACTCCTTCACAACTGACTCAATATCCTCTTCAAGGAGAAACTTGACATATATGTGGGCTTCCAGGATGTTGTGGACATTCATCTCCACTAGCCTATTGGTTCCACATCAATGAAGACCTCCTCAAAGAACCCATCACAGTTCTCCTATATCTCCATGTCCTTCACAGAACAGTGTGAGTGATCAGATGTCTGTGCACTGTTTGGTACTTTGGTGTTTTCAATAAAAATAGTCTGGCTATGGGTCAGTCATTGTCAACCCAAAACACCTGTCTCCATAACAGCATGCTCCAATATTGAAAGAAACTAAACAGTTGACTTAGTCTGTTTTGGTGCTGACAACAGAAACCAATATTCTGCTTTCTTCCACCAGAAGCTGCAGACAGGGCTGCACATGCCACTCACTGTGCCATGTGTTCTTAGTTATAATCAGGAAAGATCCTTCTATTCCTGGTTCACTCAGGGATTTTGTCCTGAGTTCAAATGAGTGTTCTGCAATAATCAAGAGGATGACAGGATTTCTGCTTCTTAAGCACTTTGTGCTGAATTGCAGGTAATATTTTTGAGTTTCAGCCAATCTTAATTCCTAAATAGAAACCAACTTGGTTATAGTGTACATATCCCTTCATGAGTTCTTAGATTTCACTACCAAGAATTAGGGGTCCTTATGTTAATCAGGGAAACTGGTCTCTCCTCTCTGCCTTTTTTTCTTTATCTTTCTTTTTTCATGGATAATGCTTGCTCCATACAATGAGTCTGGTGGTGCTTCTTCCTTTTCTAGAGCATGAAACAGTTTCAGGAGTATTAATATTTGCTCTTCATTAAAGGTCTGTCAGGATTATGCAAAGTATCCATATGTCCTTTGCTTCATTCTTTTTAAAATAAATAATTTGTATTATAACTTTGAAATATTGTACAAGAAAAAAAAATTGAAAATGATAATGCTTTTTTACTCCCCTCTTAGAAAAAAATACATTACAAAATGTTGGCATTAAGACAATAATTACATTTCTTGTATTTAACAGGTACTATACTTCACATCCTTTGCTCACAAATTCACTAAGACACTCTCACCTGTCCCTTATGAAAAGGTCTATTTTGAATTGCATTTACTGGCACATGTAGTTGGAATGTAGTCTAAATCAAAATGTGCTGTTAATGTAAAATATATTTGAAAGATTTATACACAGTATTTTTTTACATTTTAAAGTGGCTAAAAATTAAATTTACTATGCAGCTCTTATCATGCTGGCGGAAGACCAGGTGTCCTCATACACATGCCTCTTCCACAGGGATGATTAGGAGCGCCCATTGTAGATACCAAGTGTGTCTCCATGGACAGCTCCCTCTACACCAAGGGTCTGTAAGACAGACTGGAAAAGACATTTGAAAATAAACAGCCTGCAGCTTTGGTTTCCACCATCACATACAATTATGATTTACTTTTAATAAATTGGATTACAAAATAAACTAGCTATTTTATTAATTTTTTAAATTTTTTTCTATTAGACATGGTATTCCTTTTTCAACAAAAAAGATAAAACTTCTTATATTACTTATAACTTTAGAGCTGCCAAAAACTGATGCTCGAAAGCCTGAAAGCTTAACCAGCCAAAATGCTTAACTAGCCAAATGCTTCTAGTTCCTGATCTTCATGCCTTGTATACCTTTCTACTTTCTACCTCACTCCTTGGGATTAAAGGCTCACTTTCTGGGATTAAAGATGTGAGTCACCATGCCTGGCTGTTTCCAGTGTGGCCAATAACTAACAGAGATCAAGAGGGATTTCTGCCTCTGGAATGCTAGGATTAAAGGTGTGAATGCCTCTCACACCTTTTTATAGTGATTAAAAGGTATTTTATAGCCTCTGTATCTAGTGGCTGTTCTGTTCTCTGACACCAGATACATTTATTAGGGTGCACAATATTTGGGGGAACACAATACCATCACAGGTCTTGTATCTCTCTCCCTTTTTCTCCCAGTTCTTAGTCAAGTCTTTCCAGCTGTGCTTTAGCATGTGCCTGCTCTACCTGGAATTCTATGGACTGGAGGTTCTGATCCTCCTTGTCATTCTTCTTGTGATCTAACAGCATTTTCATGTTTAAGAACATCTCTTTCAGCTTCAAGATTTTTTACAGTGATATGATAGACATACTTTATGTCTCTAAATTCTGTCTTTGATAGACATTTTGCTTCAAAAGTGTTGCTTGCTGTGTTCTGATAATGTTGTTAATATTCTTTTGATTTAATTTTATAACAGTTGTATGTAGAAACATATCTATGTTCCAAGTTTTCCAATTTTGCGGAGAAGTATAAGATTTCTAAATCCTCCATAGTGATCATCTGATTTTCACTTGAATCTGTAGCAAGCCTCTCTCTTCTATCTCTGATTTTATTCATTTAGGTATCTTTCTTTTTCTCTAGGCTAGTTTGCATGCTATTGTACAACCATTTATTCAAAGAAAAAACTCTTTGAATAATTTTATGAATTGTTATTTTAATGGTAGTTCTGCCATAATTTTTTATCACCTCTCGCCATTGACTCAGTTTGAGTTTGATTTGATCATTTCCTTTGACCTTAAGGCTCCTCCTTAGGTACTTATTTGAGATCTCTCTGAATTTAGTCATTTACTTGAGGTCTTTCTGGTTTTTAATGTAGTCATTCAAAGCCATAAACATTCCTCCCATCATCACATAGCTACCTCCCAAAGATGCAGGGAAGCTGTGATGTTATTCACATTTCTTTCTAGGAGTTGTTTGTTTTTCTCTCTTACTTCTTCAAGAGGCTACTGGGCAGTATCCAATTAATTATTTAGTCCCTGTAATTTCTCTCTGTACTGGTTTCTAGTTTCATTTAGATTCTCTTATTCTTATTATTTTTATGACTTAAAATAGTTTAAAATGAATTCTGTTTTTTAAAAGGTGAGTGGGATGCTAAGAATGATAGATAATATAAATAAATACATGATAGCTAGGCTATATTTTAGATGTCATGGTAGCCATTTGTTTCTTGTATAGTTTAATTAAAAAATTTCTCTGGTGGTTTTCAGTCTGAATCTAAAGAAGAGATCAGTGCACGGAAATGACCCTTTGCTGTTGTATGAGGACAAATCTGACCTTGTATGCCCATCTATCTCTGAGGCCCCCTTTTCCTTGCAGTCCATTGTCAATCGGTCCATAAGGACAAAGGGACAGAAGCAGCAACAAAGCTTTAGATGGCCTGTGAACATGATAGACATGGTCTTCTGGAAGGCATCTTCAGTGAGGCAGCTCAACTTTATTCCAGAGTTAGGGGAGATGATTAGGATAAGGGACAGTGGCTAAGGCATCACATAATTTGCATTAAACAGCATGATCCTATCATAAAGCTCCTAGTACTAGTCTTGGTTATCATCTGCAGAAGCACAGTCCTATCAAAAATCTCCTAGCACAATGTCTAATTACCATTTGGGAAACATGGGGAAACTTCTGCAGGGAACTGTGTCAAGGGTCATACTAGAGATAAGTCAGGCATCTGGGCCTAGAGACAGTCTCAGATAAGGTCAGTAGAGAACAGGGTGCCTTCCATCAGGGCAGGGTGTAGAAGAGGTTTAAATATGTTTTACAATGTGTGAAGTCTTAGGAAAGAAATAAAAAGTGTATTGGCAGTTGTAGGAAGGAATAAATTGATTAAAATAATATAATAAAGTCTTTAAAGAGATAAATAAAGTAATAAAAAGGTAATCCACATAGAGATGGAAAATACAGAGGGAGTCTGGATCCTGTGTTGTAGTGTTTCGATTTTGAATATTTTGAATGCTGACAAGCAGACAACAGCTGCTAAGAGAGTGTTGGGGATATCACTCTGTATGCTGTGAATATGTTGCTCTGATTGCTTAATAAATAAAATGCTGACTGGCCAGTAACCAGGCAGGAAATATAGGCAGGACAAGCAGAGAAGAGGATGCTGGGAACAGGAAGGCTGAGTCAGGAGTAGCCAGCCAAACTCAGAGGAAGCAAGATGTAAAAGTACTGGTAAACCACAAGCCACATGGCAACTTATAGACTGATAGAAATGGGTTAATTTAAGATATAAGAACTAGATAGCAAGAAGCCTACGATGACCATACAGATTATAAGTAATGTAGGTCTCTGTGTGTTTACTTGTTTAGCTGCAGAGCAGTGAAACAGAAATTCAGTACAGACATGCTTAAAGAGATTGATGAAATGACAGCTAGACATTTTTAATGCCTAATAAAAGAAGAAAAATACATTTATACAATGGAACTTAAAAGATGCATTGCTATGGAGAATTGGTTTTGCTTTGTTTACACAGCAAACAAGATGCTATTGATTCATTCCAGGTTAAGATGAACCAGATTTGATCAAGGGAGAACTGAAGCTTGACAAATGATATCTATCAACAAAGGTTATAGCTAGTCTTCCCAGGAATTGGCCATTATCTCAAATTTTCTCAGGATCCCCATAAGATTACCAGCACCCCCAATCAACAGGAAGTTGTCTAGAGAATTATGCCCAAATTTCCAAAATATTGATTATGAATGTTTTCATCTAAGGGGGGTTGGTTAGAAATGGTTAATGTTCATAGTTAATCTCTTCCTAAAGAAGAAAGGTGGATATGATATAGAAATGATGGGGGGAAACGTATATTACTATGATACAAAGGGGTAGATTATTGAATGTATTTTAATTCAAAAAACAAGTGTTAATCAGAAAATACTTTACATTGGTATGGATTTCAATTCAAACTTAATTTGAATTTTCATTCAAACTTAAGGTCAAATTTATTATGCCGTATGTATATTTCTACTTTTGTGTCAGATATTGTTTATGAAGCTCATTTAAAAATGTAATATTTGATTAAAAATACAGATTAATGGTTACGCATCTATAATAGTCAAATTTATAGCCATATTAGTTAGGTTTTACTTAGATATACAAAGATATATTTCAATTAGATAGATAATCTTCAAACACTTCAAAGACCTACAGAAATCATATTTAAAATGTTTTAAGAACTTAAACTTTTCTCAACAGTTAGACACATCTGCTTCTCAAAGCACCAGTAACTCAAAGAGGATGATGGGCATTGAAGAAACTCTTTATGGAGTTTGCTTTCAATGTGGCAAGGCTAGTCATTTGGGCAAGAAATTGATTTTGCCTGGACTGCTTGACAGTATGCTGTATAAACTAGCATTTAGGACCCACAGGAAAATGACTGCTAAAATTTCCCACAACAAAGTATGTTGTACTTCAGGTTCCTGCTTCACAGAAGAAACTGCCTAACATTTTGCAGGACAAAGAAGAAAGTGACTCATGAACTTTGCAAATATAGGTGAGACAGTCCTTCAAATTTCCCACTTCATTAAAAAGTCTACCAGATACCCTAAGGCTATAGGCTGAAGATGGATGCCACAACATTACAGAAGAACTGTGGGTGACTGTCCAATCAGCCAGATGTCTCTGTCATTTCTTGAGTTTTGAAAATTGCCTGCTTGTACTTCTTGCTTACTCAGGTAATATTATATCCTTCTAGGGTTTTGATGGAGTTGAAGACTAGATAATTATAATTATAGTTTTCCTTAGTTATGATAAAAGATAAATTAAATATAAAACTTTAGATTCACAAAGATATTATAGATGATAGAGTATTTTCTTTAATTTTGTCAAATACAAATAGATTAAATATTGTAACTGATTCTAACTTGATAATTGCTTTTTATTAAGAAAATTTATTATTCATTTTATATACCAATCAAAGATCCCCCTCTTCCCTCCTTGCACCCCTCCAGACTCCCCCTCCCAACCCAGATCTCCAGCCCTCTGATAAAAAGGTAAGGCCTCCCGTGGAGAGGTACATTAAGTAGAGGCAGGTCCAAGCCCCTGCCCATGCCTCAAGCCTGTGTGAAGAGTCCCACCATAGGTAGTGGGCTCCAAAAAGCCTGCCCACACACAAGGGATAGATTCTGGTCCTACTGCCAGCAGACGCTTAAGCACATCAAGCTACACATCTGTTTCTCTATGCAGAGGGCCTAGTCTAGTCCCATATAGTTTTCACAGCTATTCATCTAAATTTCATGAGTTCCCACTAGTTTGGTTTGGTTGTCTCTGTAGGTTTCTCCATCATGATCTTGTTATCCTTGCTTATAGAATCACTCCTCTCTCTCTTCAACTTGACTCCTGGTGCTCAGCCTGGTGTTTGACTGTGGGTTTCTGCATCTTCTTCCATCAGTTATTAGAGAAAGGCTCTATGATGATAGTTAAGGTATTCATTGATCTGATTACTGGGGTAAGCCAGTTCAGGCACCCTCTCCACTATTGCTAGTAGTCTAAGCTGATGTCATCCTTGGGGATTCCTGGGAACTTCCCTAGCACCTGGTTTCTCCCTATCCCCATGATGTCTCCCTCTATCATGGTATCTATTTCATTGCTTTCCCACTCCGTTCCTGTTCCAGCTTGACCATCCCATTCCCTTATGTTCTCATCCCCCATCCCCTACCCTCTATTGCCCACCTCTCATCCTCAGTTTACTCATGGAGATCTTATCTATTTCTCCTTCCCATAATTTTATTGTATATAATTTTACTATGTTAAAGTTAAAACTTTCCTTTTTGATTAGGCAGAAAGGGGGAAATGCTGTGGGATGTTCTTTCTGTATGCTGTGAATATGTGCTCCTCTCATTGGTTGATAAATAAAGCTGATTTGGCCTATAGCCAGGAAGCATATAGCTAGGATGGAAAGCCAAACAGAATACAGGGAGATAGGAGGGTGGAGTGGAGGCAGATACCAGTAACTGCCCAAGAATCAAGATGCCAGAGCTCTGGTGAGCAACAGGTCACATGGTGACACACAGATTAATAGGAATGCATTAATTTAAATGTAAGAGCAGCTCGTAATAAGCCTGAGCCACTGGCAAAACATTTATAATTACTATAATCCTTTGAGTGATTATTTGGAAGTGGCTATGGAATAGAATGAAACGGAGAAACCTTTGTTTACACATTATCTTGGTAAATTTAGTTCCATAATTTATATCTTAGCATGTGTGGATCATTAACAGTTAGTTGTGTTTCTTGGAGAAAACAGACAGTTGGTTATAGTTTTTTAACCTAGTAAAAACAATATGTGTATCATTCTTGCTGAATTGAGGTCACATAAGTTCATTAATAAATGTTTATAAATTTCTATCATTTTCTTGGTGTTTCTTGATGTATTAGATTGTTGTTTATTTGTTTTCTTTTTCCTCTATTCCTCAACTATATTGGAGTTTCTGGCTTATAGCGTTGGACATACTGATATCTCCTTTCCTGATAACCATTGTTTATTTATTCCTCATTTGACATCATTTTGTCTGTATTCTCATGATTGTGTTGATCTTTCTTTTTCTTTGTGCATAGTATTTTATAGTATCTTCTGCAGTGCTGTCCTCATGATCATTAAATGCCTTTGTTGGTGATGTGCTTGTAATGTCCTTATTTCTCTCTCACTTTAAATATGATTTTTCCAGACATAGCAAACTTATTTGGCAATGACCTAATATAAGGGTCTGAAATACATTGATCCATCCTTTTCTGGTCTTTAAGGTTTTGAATGAGAGTTCAGATTGTTACATTAAAATTTTAATTTAACATTTCAGTTCTGGTTTTCCCTTGTTCTCTTATTTTTGCCATATTGCTGATTGTTTTATTTTCTTGCTTATGTTTGCCTATATGTCACTATCCTTCCTCCCTACATCTTTGACTGAATAAATTTTTGTTCATATCTTTTGTGGTAATTCACCATTTTATGAGTTTGTTTTGGAAATCTTCACCCAACATTTTACCTATTTTATATCTTTGAATTGAATCATGATCCTTAGGGGACATAAAATTTGGTTCAATTTTTTTTGATCCTGTGTTTCTGTGTTGTTATTCATATCTTTCGTTTAAGTACCTCTTTTGGTTTATTTGAAGCTTTTCTAAATTTAGCAACCTACACTCAAGGGTTCACTGCCTAGAATCACTCAGCTTTAAGGAATTGGGAGATTTCCAACAATTTAATGTAGTCTGTAACTCACTTGTTCCCTGCCATATCTCCAGAATGGTGCTCAATAAGTTTCTTAATCAAATATGGACATGATTAGTTAGCACATTTTTTACATGGGAGCACATTATATCCCCCCTACGAACATTAAGCTTTATTAATTGATATGAAGTGTAAAGACTGGAGGCAGAGTCTGCTGACACAGAATTATATCCAACATTAGAGTGAAGAGATTTTTCTCAGTCTCCACAATTGGAAATCAGATATGGAGACTTCAGACAGAGATATGGCCTGAGAAACAAGTGCAGAAAAATATTATATTTTCCCTCCTTCAAAGATCCTAAGTATCTGTATTCTAAGTATGTAAGTTCATGTGCGTATATATGGCTATGTATATTTCCTTATGCATTCATGTGTATGTGTGTGTATATGTAATGTGTATATATGTGTATTATGTGAATGTGTATTTATCTGTGTGTACATATGTGCATAAGTGTGTATGTGAATGTGGGTGCAGGTGGGTGCATGGGGGCTTAACATGGGTGTAGGTGTATATATGACAGAGAGAGATAAACGTAGAAGATAGACTGGGGAAGAAAATATAGCAGGAAAGGGAAGGGGAAATGGGGAAGATTAGCATATAATTTCAAAATATATGATATACTGGAAAAACATTGCTTTTAAGAAAATTGTGTACAATGAATTTACTTCAATAGAAGGAATTAATGGGCAGCAAGATGGCTCACATGCCAAAGAAACTGGTCACCATGTCTGATGTAAAACCTGAGTTTGATCCTCAGAAAAAAATGACCAAGATAATCAAGTCCAAGCTGTCCTCTAACCTCCACAACTATGTCATGTCAGATTTGCACCTAGAAACATGCACACACAGACACTCAAACACATGTTCACATGAACACAGAAAAAAGTAACTAAAATGTAATAAAAAGTAAAAGAAAAAAACAGAAGAAATAGACATGTGTAAGGAAGTAAGAAAGCCCTCCAGAAACTAGGAAAAAAATAGGAAACACTCTTTCCAGAGCCTCCAAACATAAACACAGTTTGCCATCATCATCACTTCAGCCCATAGACTCTTATGATGGACACCAGAACTTCAGAACTATAAAAAGATAAATTCCTCATATTCAAGCAGCAGAGTTTGTAGTAATGTGTTACAGAAGGAATAGAAAGATAATACTGAGTTCTCTTTTGCACTCTATTATAAAGGTTTTTCGTACCAGAAGACATAAGAAACATTGAAGCCATTATTTTTTTCTGGGCTCTGCAAACCTTTTCATCAATGTTTCAAGCACACTGGCTCTCAGGCAGAAAGGGGAAGAATGCAGGTCCAGGGCTGTGTGTGGTGAAGGCAGCTGCTGAGACTCTCAGAGGAGGTTTTTGTTGGAGGCTGAAGTACTGTGCGAGGAAGGTAATAATGTTGCATACAGTAATAATCTCCTAGATCTTCAGCCTGGACACTGCTGATAGTAAGAGTAAAATCAGTGCCAGACCCACTGCCTGTGAAGCGATAAGGGACCCCAGTTTCCCGAGTGGATGCTAAGTAGATTAGCAGTTTAGGAGCCTGCCTTGGTTTCTGCTGATACCAGGATAAGTAGTTCTTCTGGTTTTCACTGTAAAAAAGACTCTGGCTGGACTTGCAGCTGATGGTGACCTTCTCTCCTGCTGACACAGCCAGGGAGGATGGAGACTGAGTCATCACGATATCTGCACAGGCACCTGCAACAGGAATACAAAATGAAGTTGCATAAGATGCAAACAGAGAATATAGTAACAGTTGAAATTTGTCATTTAATATCCTTGTAAAGTCATGTTGTCAGAGTGTTTAACTTACACAATAGAGTAAAAACTGTCATGTCCTAACACACATTGTAAATTTCTTATATACAAAGAAGTGAGTCTAAAAAGATTATAATACTTTTGAATTTCTCACCAGACACCCAGAGGAGCAGGAACATGAGGACCTGTTTCTGTGATTCCATTTTGCTCTCCCTGCTGTCTAATGCCTCTCAGTTCTCACCACAAAGGCTTGGTTTATAAATTCTGAGCAGCTGGGCTGGACTAGAGGGGCCCATGCAAAGCAGTCAGCAAATACATAAGGAAATATTTGGACAGTGTGCATGAGTGGATTGTGTCAATCAACAGACAAAAATACCATCACAGGGATTATGAGCAATCACTAAAAGATATCAGCTTACTGCTCTCAAACAGAAATCTATTAGGTACTCTAATAACAACTTTGGGCTAAAAACCAAGACAAATTTAAATCATTTTTCTTTTACAGAAATGTTAGGAAAGCTATCTCAGATTAACAGTACTAAGGAAGTGATAAAATGTGTTCAAAAAATCACAACAGCAAAATAAACTTAGAGTAAGTAAACATGCAATAAAAGAAAGGAAAGGTGTTGGGAGGAACAGAGGAAAGGCAGAATATATATATATATAGAGAGAGAGAGAATTGAGCTAAATGTATTTATCATCTTCCATCTATAAAGCTACTCTCATACTGAGGACAATGAACATTGAGCTTCATTTTCTGGACTAAACAAGGGACTGAGATACAAAGAGCAGCCCAGCATTCACTCTGTGGAAATCCTGGGGAATATTAAGATTGAGATAGAAAAGTTCTAATCTCAAAGCAGAGGTAACCCAAGCAGAAACTATCAAGCATCTTCCCCACAACTCCGGGAATTGAAACAGGACTCTAAATTTTGGGAATTGGAAGGGGAAGAAAACAAACTCTATTTCTTCAAGAAGTCAGGTCTGTAGACCAACACTGCCAAGAGTAAACCTTCCATAAATACATATTCTAGAGTAATCGAGAAATTAGCATTATTGAAATTGGCTGAAAATAGTCTTGATAACATGGTGAACAGGTAAAAACCTCTCCAGAAGGGGACACAGCTATCCTAAATCAAGTAATAATTTTACAGAGACCAATAGACCACACCATCAGAGAGGGTTACCATCCTAGGGGGAAAAATGATTGAGGATGAATGGAAATCAATAGCAATAACAGAAATCACAAATCATGCATTCTGACTTCAGACTGGTGAACTCTAAAAGTTATAAGAAGCAAATTATAAACCAAGCATTATGTGTAAAGTACAAGAAATAGAAAAATAAATACATTATATATCATGGCAAGGAGTAGAGATTCAGATCTGTAATCTCAGACCTGAAGAGACAGAAGCAGGAAGCGTATGTGGTTGAGGCCAGCCTAGGGTACAAGTTCTAGGCCAGTCTAATCCATGCATGGAGACAGTCTCTCAGAAGTGTGCATCATTAATGAAGTAATTACAAAACAGCTCTATGCATTCGATATATGAAGCATTTATCTGATGTTAAGGCTCCCTGCAATATCTCCAAAATAGGTGCTCAATAAGTTTCTTAATCAGAACATGGACATGGTTAGCACATTTGTCACATGGGAGCACAAAATATTTCCTTCTGAAAACGTTAAACTTTATTAATTGATATGAAATGTAAAGACTGGAAGGCAGAATCTGTTGACACCGAATTATATCCAACATTAGTGTGTAGGGAGAGTTCTCAGTTTCCATAGTTGGAAATCAGATATGGAGAGTTCAGAGGGAGACATGGCCCCAGAAACAAAGGGAAGAAATATCACATTTTCCCTCATTTGTTGGCCCAAAGTATGAGGATTCTGGATATGCGAAGTTCTCGTCTCTCTGTATCTATATGTGTATATGTATATATGTATATGTGCATATATGTGTATGTGTATGTATGTATATGTGCATATATGTGTATGTATATGTATGTGCTGGATGGGTCGGTGTGGGTGGGTCTATATGTATGAAAGAGACAAAGAGATAAAAGTAAAAGATACTAGGGAAGAAAAGACGGCAGGAAATGGAGGTTATTACATATGGTCAAATATATGATGTACTAGAAAAACACAACTTTTGTGTACACTGAAATTACATCAATAAAATATTTTAAGAGTCAGCAAGATGGATCAGATGGCAAAGACATTTGACACCAAGCTTGATGACAAATCTGAGCTTGATCCTCAGAACCCAAATGACAAAGAGACAATGAAGTCCAAGTGTCCTCTGAACTCCAGAACTATGCCATGTCACATGTGCACCTAGAAACATGCACAAAAATACACAGACAGAGGTAATTAATTAAATAAAATGTAATAAAAGTTAAAAGAATTTATGGAAAGGAAAAGAAAAAATAGAAGAAATGACCACCAATAAGGAAGTAAGAAAGCACTCCAGAATTTAGAAAAAAATAGGAAACACACTTTCCACAGACTCCAAGCATAAACACAGTTTGCCATAGACTTCAGCCCATAGACTCTTACGATGGACACCAGAACTCCAGAACTATAAAAAGATAAATCCCTCATAGTCAAGCAACCGAGTTTTGGGTTACAGGTTACAGAAGGAATAGAAAAATAATACTGAGTTCTCCATTCCATTTTCTTATGAAGGTTTTTCATATAAAAAGACACAAGAGACATTAAACCAATTATATTTTGCTGGGTCTGCAAATATTTTCATCAATGTTTCAGGCTCACTGACTCTCATCCAAAAAGGGGAAGTAGAAGTATGCAGGTCCAGGGCTGTGTGTGGTGCAGGCAGCTGGTGAGACTCTCAGAGGAGGTTTGTGTTGGAGGTTGAAGCACTGTGGGAGGAGTACTATAAACCTGTAGACAGTAGTAATATGCCAGGTCTTCAGCCTGGACACTGCTGATGGTGAGAGTGAAGTCTGTTACAGACCCACTGCCTGTGAAGCAATCAGGGACCCCAGTGTTCCGAGTGGATGCTAAGTAGATCAGCAGTTTAGTAGATTGCCCAGGTTTCTGCTGGTACCAGGATAAGCGGTTGTTTTTATTGTCTAAAACACTCTGACTGGACTTGCAGCTGATGGTGACCTTCTCTCCCACTGACACAGCCAGGGAGGATGGAGACTGGGTCATCACAATGTCTGCACAGGCACCTGCAAAAGGAAAACAAGTGATCATGCATAATAAAAAAAACACAGAATTTAATACACATGAAATTTGTCATTTAGTGTCCTTGTAATGCCATATTGTCAGAGTATTATTGCATGAAAATATTACACCCTGGCACACATTGTAAATTTTTTATATACAAAGAAATGACTCTAAAAAGATTATAATACTTTTCAATTTCTCACCAGACACCCAGAGCAGCAGGGACATGAGGACCTGCTTCTGTGACTCCATTTTGCTCTCCCTGCCTGTCTAATGGTGCTCAGTTCTCACTGTAAAGATCTGGTTTATAAATTCTGAGCAGCTGGTCTAGGCTGGCAGAGCTCATGCAAAGCAGTCAGCAGATACAAAAGCAAATGCCTGGGCAATTTGTGTGAGAGTGGCTGGTGTCAATCAACAGGCAAATGTACCATCACAAAGAGCATAAGAAATTGCTGAAAGATATTTACTTACAGCTTCCCAACAAAAATGTACTAGGATCTCTAATAGTAGAAGCTTTGGTTAAAATCCAAGACATATTTAAATCAGGTGACTTGTGCAGAAACATTAGGAGAGCTATCTCAAATTGACAGTCCTAAAGAAATATGTTCAAAAAATTACAACAACAAATTAGGAAACAGTAAGAAAACATGCAATAAAAGAAACGAAGTATGGAAGGAAGAAAAGAGGAAAGCCAAAAACTAGAGAATTAATCCTAATTATTTTCATTGTCTCCCATCTCCAAAACAACTCTTACATTAAGGACAAGGAACAGGGCCTTGGACATTTGGGCTCCCATTTCTGGGCCAAACATTGAAGACAGATGTAAAGAGAAGCCCATAATCGCTCTGTGGAAATCCTGGGGACATTAATTTAAACCTGAGATCAGAGGAACTTTAACCTCAAACCAAAGTTAAACCCAACAGAAACTAACACGTATCCTCCCTACAACTTTAGGAAACAGAAAGAGAACTCTACATTGGGGGAATGGAGAGGAATCAAGAAACAAGATTTCTTCAAGAATTTGTGGTAGACACACTTTGCCAAGAATATTTATTCCAGAAATGCATATTCTAGGATAATTTAGATTAGCAGTATTAAAACTGGGTTAATGCTATGGGATAATGCTTATGTACACTGGTTTAATGAAACTCAAATTGGCCAGTAGCCAGGCAGTAAGTATAGGAAGGCTAAACAGACAAGGAGAATTCTGGGTAGAGGAAGGCTGAGTCAGGACATGCTAGCCGGCCATCCACGGAGCAGCATGTAATGGCACACAGTAAAAGCCACAGAACACATGTCGATATATAGATTTACAGAAATGGGCTGAGTTTAAGTGTAAGAGCTGGTCAATGGTAGGCCTGAGCTAATGGCTAAACAGTCTTAATTAATATAAGCCTCAATGTTTTCTTTGGTCTGAGTGGGTGGGGACCGGGAGGAACAGAGAAAACTCCAGCTACAGGTTAAGATGGTTTTGCTGACAGAATGAACAGGGGAAAACCCTTCCCAGCAGGAGGAACAACCATCCTAAATCAAGTAACAATTTTACAGAAACCAATAGAATTCAACATCAGAGATGGTTCCCATTCATAGGGGAAAAATTGTCTGAATATGAATGAAAATCAATAGCAATAACAGAGGTCACAGAACCTGTCTGGGCTTCAGCTTAGTGGACTCTGAAAACATATAAAAAGTTAACTATAAACCCAGTATTATGTATAAACTACAAAAAAACCAGAAGAATAAATGAATCATTAAAATATCATGGTAAGAAGTCAAGATTCACATCTGTAATCCCACAACTGGGGAGATAGAAGCAGGATCATGGGGCATTTGAGGCCAGATTTGAGGCTGGTCTAATCTATGAATGGAAATAATCTCTCAAAAACATGCATTGTTAATCAACTGGCTACAAAGCAGCTCGTGGCGTTTGATATGCAAAACAAAGTAGTTATCTGACATTAATGTTTAAGCATTAAGCCAAGAATACTACTGAAAATTAAATAAGCATTTAAGTAACATGCACTTACCTTTTATTTTGCATTAATTATATAATTTTATACATCTACTTTTAGTGCACAAAATGTTAAATTACTTATGATGAGCAATTTCAGATTTCCTCTGTCAACCATCATATGAGAGAGATAAAGAGGGTGTGGATAAGGAAGTTCCCAATTTCAAGGTCAAGAATATGACAGATGAGTATCTGCCCCATTCAGAGTCTAACAAGTTGTCATGTGCTCTCAATCTTTGCTAAACTTTTTACTTTGCTTTGTGACAGCTGCAGTGAGCTCAGATTGTGCTTCATGTCATTTACTGCTGCTCAATCAGGTTGGTCACATGGAGACTGAGGTTTTATAAATTCAAAGTCTCCTGCAGTTAATCATGTGCTTCACACAGTGTGTAAGGGGAGAGCATGGGGACTAAAAGGACAAAATTCCCTTGTTCTTTTAAGTGTAATAGAAAAATCTGGACAGTCCTTAGTTACTGCTTTGCCCACAAATCAAGTTTCTACACTGTGTTGGTTCATTAGATTCCTTGGGCTGGGATTAAGTGAACAAACTACAAACCTACTGGCTGAAAACAACACAGATTAATTTGCTCCCAGCTTTGATCCAGGAAGTCTGATGTTGATGACCTTGAGCTCATGGGACACAGCACCCTCTTCCATGGGTACCACTGTGGAATGAGGCCCAGGGAAGTTCTATTTCATCCTCAAAATAAGCAAAGAGGAGAAAGAGGATGTTGTCATTTACTATGGTGTAAAAGGCAAGCAATCTTCACATACAGTACCATAGGCTAAAATGCAAACTTCTCTACTTAAATGGTCCAAATGCTATCACATGTTACTTATTTTTGGCACATCATAGAATGCTGCCTAAAATTGTGTGAGTGGAAGAACAATAGACCAACAATTTACAGTTGAGTTCTGTATACCATGGGAAATCAGCTTCATTCAGACAAAACCTTAATGATCCTTTCAGCTCCACCATCCTCAGTATGGAAAAATGAAGCAGAAGAATAAACATTATCCAATCTCTTCTAAATAAATACATATGATTGAAAGTAAGGGAAGTTCCAAGGTATCAATAACTCTTGTTCTTCTGAAGTTGATTAGTGACTTTTACATGATCTTTTGTGGCTTGTGGATTCTTCTCATTTTTGGCTATGAGATAGAAACCAAAGCAAAAACATAAAAAAAACCTTGTTTGAATAATGAACTAAAAGGAAATCATGATTGTGACTGACTATAAATGATAGGCAGACAGAATATAAAGAGCAAGCAGTACATGCTGCTGGAGGGAATGCAACCTGGTACAACCACTGTGGACTTCAGTATGGAGATCCACAAGAAAATATAAAAATATACAATATGATTTAGCTACTCCTGCACTATGTATATTTCTGAACAAATGTAAATCTTCATAAAATAGATATATTTCCACACCCATGTTTATTGCTGCACTATTCACAATAGTAAGAATTTAAATCAACCCAGTGTCTATCAACAGATGAATGGATAAAAAACATACATATGGCAAAGAAAATCGTACAGCTATAATAAAAGTAGAAATCACATAAAAGTGTTAATTTTTTCTCTGTGACTCAATATATAGATTTGATTAAAAAAAGACTCATTGTGTAGGTGAATACAATATTTATTATTCTTCATTTGGGTATGGAGTTCAGCCAACTTCTCCTGGTCCAGGCTGATTAGTGGCAGTCTTGAAATCTTCTGTATCCTTGGTGTTTTCCTTACTGCATGTCCCATCAGTATCTGTGACAGCCATTGGGCAAGGTGGCACATGAGTGGTTGAGTCAGGACATTTACAAAGTCAATGTAATCTTAGAAAATGTAGTGAGACCAAACTGAAAAATAAAATAAAATGTTGTACTTAACAGTAGCCATCCCTGGTGGTGGATAGGTCCTGCAGAGGATGTAAGGAGTCGGCAGGAGAAAGAAGTGAGCCAGGCCATGTTGGTCAGGAGAATCTTGCAGCCTGACTGACTAGCAGCCAGAGTGTTTCTTTATTTATGCAGAATTTAGTTATCAGGGATACATTCATGATGTTCCAAAACATAGATCATATCATTTTTGTTTTTGGACATGTGTTTCACTTCCTTTTGCTCATCTTTTAGTCATCATTAATAAACTATGACACAACAGAGTTATCATTTCCATACATTTTTCCTCAAGTTTTGACATCATTAATAAACAGAGTTATCATTCTTACTCATAAAACCCATAACCCAATTTTTGAGAATCTAGAGGCATATGACAGCCTGTGCTCAGGCTGGTTGTTTTGGTTGCTTCAAGGACACTAGACCAAAACAAAATCTTCAACCACCTTGGGCATTTTGCCATGTCTCAAGAAATGTGTTATTAACTCTTAGTGGTCAGAGTGCCCAGGAAAAATCCTCAGGCTAAAGCTGATGCAGTAATTCAAATTCTGGCATAATACAATCAATGTTCACATTTATATCTTTATAGAATTGGTCTATATGTCTAATCCTGGCATTCTGTTGTTCCTTGGTCATATGACATTATAGTGGCTCTACATGAACTAACTTCTAAGAGAGGAAGGTCCTAACACCTCATACTTTTATCATCTTTCCACTCCACACTTTGCTCATCAATATGTCTTTGTGTAGGGCAGTTGTATGCCATGTAATTGTCTGAGTGTACACTGGGAAGAGCCTTGTAATCTGAACTGTAGCCAACTCCTCTAGCCCACTGAATCTTGTTGACCTTTTTAATTTTACTTTGTTTTGAATATCTTGTTTCAGTGTAAGTACAGGGACAAATGTTTCAAGAATGTCTCATAGCCTCATGAAGAGACCTCTGGCTTCTTCTTTATGTGTCATGACCTCCAAGGCATAAGGAAGACCTTCAAGTAGATAAGGATATCTCCCTTAAAGTGTGGGAGGGATAGTATGTTCAGGACTTTCCTAGATAAGCTTAGAAGCAGCATTCCTGGGAGAAGGCATAAATGATTCAGAAGGAATTTTCCATCAAACCAATATCCTCAAATTGTACAAATATTAAAAGTGCCCCACATATGTAACAGGTGGAGATGAAAACCAAAGGTGGCATGGCAGACATCATGCAGCTCAGCTTTGCTGGATCTTTGTCAAGCAGCTGTGCTGGCTTTATGACTTCTGCCATTCCATTCAGATATGGCTATGCCATGTATTGCTCTTACAATGAAGTGTTTTGAGTACCCAGAAGAGAATGCAACCTTGACAACACCTTGACTATAACCTGTGAGAGCCTGAGGAAAGGATACCCTGCTCAGATAATTATGCTGAGCTCATAAGTCACTGAGTTTGTGATAACTTCTTGTGCAGTACTAGGAAAGTCATACAATACATACATACATATATACATACATACATACATACATACATACATACATACGTACATACATACACATCATCCTGAGATAGGACTGTAACTTGAAAAACTCAGAGATGTACATCTGAAAGTGTTACTAAGGATCATTTTGTTGAGCTTTCTCACTTCACATGTGGAGGATACAAAAACCTCAAAGAAGGTTCATGAAGAAGTGAAGAATGTCTATGAAGTAAAACTTCCAAGACCATGAGTTGCACACTTGGGCCTCTAGAGTTCATGCACCTACAATGGTAGAACAACTAGAATATGAAAAGGAGCTGGACATGGTCACATATAATTCAGCAGTCAGAGTGAAGAGGCTGGTGGTTTGCAGGCTCAGAGTCACTGTGTGCTAGATAGTTATTTCCAAGTCAGAACAGGTTTTATAGTGATATTTTGTACTCCTTCACCTAAGAAGACAACAGAAACTGAATCAGGCAAGAAGAGAATGTGGCCACATTATAGAAGATATTATAGAGAAAGATGTGAGTATTGGATGAGGAGAAAAGAAAAGCTATTGAGTATAAGGCCATGAACAAGCATCTGTGATGGGCACAGAGAGGCAGATCAGAAGCTAGGAAGTAAGTCAGCTGCAGGAGGCTAGGGTGTGTGATCTCCTGAAGGGGAACTTTGAAATCTCAATCAAATAGAAGTATAAATGTGACATCAGAGTGAGGATGTCAACTCCTTCTTCAAGACAACTAGCAATCTTCAATATTCAAAGTTTTTATTTTGAGAGATCAAGGAAAATTTCCTGTAAATATTAAATGATGTATACTCAGTCTACTGAATATAAAAATTATGATTTGAAATAGTATCATGGGGAATCTTTGTTAAGGAAGCAAATTGAAAATTATAAAGAATACAAGATGTGACAAACAATAATTAGTTTAAGAAATCTCTGTTTCACAGCTTTGGCTTCTTCCTCTTTATAAACAAGATTTCTAAAATCACATAGTTGAAATATCTGATGAGAAACAGCTTAGAGACTAAGCTTAAGTAAACAGCAACCCCAGGAGGTTTGTATTTCACCCTGGAGCATTGTGGGAGGAAACTCATAACTCTGCTGACAGAAAGAGGACACAGCTTCATCAGCCTCCACAGGATGGATGGTGAGGGTGATGTCTGTCCCAGACCCACTGCCACTGAAACTGGCAGATACCACAGATGCAAGAGTAGATGCTAAAGAGATGAGGAGCCTGGGGGGTTCTCCTGGTTTCTGTTGGTGCCAATAACTATTAGCAGATGAAGTGACCCTCTTGGTGGCACTATAGTAGATGGTTGCCCTTTGCCCTAGAGGCAAAGGCATTGAAGCTGGAGACTGGATCAGCACGATGTCGCCAATGGAAGCTGAAATAATAAACACACCTTATTGTCACAGATATACTAAAATCATGCCAGTGAAACACCATCATGTATGTGGAATCTATAACACACTCATGAGCTACACTCTGAGAAGCCATAAAATAAAAGGGAAACATAACACTAATTAAATGCCATAATTTCAATGGTCAAGACTTCAAGGCATGGAAAACAACAAGGGCTACAAGGGATATTCTCACCACTGTATCCTCTCAGCTGGAACCCAGAGCAGCAGTACCCACAACAGGAGGACAGCTGAGCCTATCTCTAAGACCTGGACTAGAGGCTGCTTCTTGGGCACTGACAAGCTGCCTTTAGGGATGTTAGAGCAATCTGCACTGTGGCTAAAGTCTCAATATGCAAATCAACTCAGAGAAGCTTGACTCGGTGCTCAAAGGACACCTGCTCTTGTGTCACTCTATGGCAGTTAAGATTAGGAAGAATTCCCTAGAGTATTCTAAGTGATGTATCCCAGGTGATTTTCTGGGTGATCTTTCTGAATTGTCACTCTTTGCTATTTTGAGGTCCCATGTGAGGAGTTTACTGTCACTGCTCTGCTGTAAAGAATGTGAGCTACAGAAGCCCTGTGATCCTCAGAATTAAACTTTTAAAAAAAATGTTTTTATATTTATTCTGTGTGGAAGTGTTTTCTCTACAAGTACCACAATCCTGTTGCCCTTGGATTCCAGAAGAGGGCATTGGGTCATTTGGAACTATTGTGGTAGACAGCTGTAAACTTCCCTATGGATGCTGGGAATTAATCCTATATCCACTGCAAGACCAAGAAGGGATCTTATCTACTGATTCATCTCTCTAGCCTACACTAATTTTTGTGTCTCATAACAACAACATATATTTTGCACTGGGATACTTCTCAGCAAGAGAAAATAATTGGATTTAATAAGATTGAGAAAAGGAATGTGTCCTGGATCAGATGACAAGGGACATTGGCTCCACTAAGAGGCTTTAACCTAAATGTCATCAGGAGCAGAAGAAGTAGTGAGCTGTAAGCATTGGCTTGAAGAAGGAGGCTGGAAACCTAACTGAGAATGAACAGGCATGAACTGAGGATAAGGCAGGTCTCTCCATCTTCTCACTCCAAGGCCAATGTTGAGTCCACATGAAGCCTTCACAAATGGAGGAACATTTAACCCTGTAACCAGTAACACCTCAGATTCCACACTTCCTCTCAGTCAGCATCCAGCTTAGGAGTCCCAGCTTGGTCTTTGCACAGAGTGTCAGTTATCCTGGCAATTTCCCTACTATGAAACCCAGGGCAGATAATGATGCTGGACTTTGTGTCCCTCTGGACACTCACCATACCTTCTACTCCACACAGGCTACAGCTTTTGAGAAAAACCTCAGGTTAGCTGGGAAGTGAGGCATGTTCATAGTCAGCATTTCCCTTCTCTGTGGCACCTCAATGGAGGTACTGACAACGTGAGGGGAAGTCAGAGATTTGTATTTCCAGGTATTTGACAGGTAGAAATGGCTCAGATCCTGATATCTTTGAACAGTATCATTGTATTTGAAGAAACTGAGTGAAGTGCAGTGCTTTCCAATCAAGGACTGCAGTACATTGCAGCGTAACAGTCCCCACAAAGCCATGCAATAAATCCATGGTTCCAGACTGTTTTTTGTTGGGGGTGGTGGTGGTGTTTTAGTTTGGTTTGGTTTGGTTTTTGGTGGTGGCAAGCATGTATGAATCAGGGCTACTAGGAAAGTCTGAGGTCACTAACCCTGTGCTCACGTGGAGTACTATTTGTCTGTGATCTCCTCCTTTTCCTGCCCACAAGATGCTCAGCTTTGCTCCACAGACTCTTGCCCCTGATGGGCTGCCTCATCACAGACTCACACAGGGCCTTCTTCTCAGGGAACAGAACCTCCAAAATTGAGACAACATTAAACTCATTATTCCTTTTTCTTCTCATGACTGAGGCAGTGATGCACACGCAGGGCTTCACCCTTTCAATATAATTCAAAGCAAGAGATGCTTAAGTCATTGCACAACTGAACACATTGATGTTTTTGAGATCTTCACTATTGCTTGTGGTGGTATTGTGTTCCCCGAAATATTGTGCACCCTAATAAACTTATCTGGGGTCAGAGAACAGAACAGCCACAGTATTAAATATAGAGGATAGGCAGTGGTAGCACACGCCTTTAATTCTAGCATTCCAGAGGCAGAGATCAACTTGGATCTCTGTGTGTTCAAGGATACAGCCAAGCATGGTGACTCATACCTTTAATCCAAGAAAGCAAGCCTTTAATCCCAGGGAGTGATGGCAGAAAGCAGAAATGTATATAAGGAGTGAAGACCAGAAACTAGAAGCTTTTGGCTGGTTAAGCTTCAGGCTTTTGAGAAGCAGATCGGCTGAGATTCATTCTGGATGAGGACTCAGAGGCTTCCAGTCTGAGAAAACAGGATCAGCTGAGGAAATGGCAAGGTGAGGTGGCTGTGGCTTGTTCTGCCTCTCTGATCTTCCAGTGGTCACCCCAATACCCCACTCCAGTTTGATTTTTATTAATAAGACCTGTTAAGATTCCTTCTACAGTTGTTTTTACAATTCTGTAAGCAATGTCCCTGGATATTGATGTGGATTGCATTCTTGTATAACACTTTTACCACAGCCTTCATGGCTTACTCTATTGGTAATTGTGGAAGATCTTTCCATTCGCTATCTTCTTCAACTTCATTATTAAACATCCCAGGGATTTCATTTTAGGGATCTTTAACATCCTTGCTTAAACTGGTTCCCAGGTAATTGTTTTGAAGTTGTGAATAGAATTTGTCCCTGGCTTCTTTCTTAGTAAGTTTGAAACTATTACACAGAAAAGCTACTGATTTTTTTTAGGTTGACTTTATATAGTGCTCTTTGTTTATATCCTGCTCTTTGCTGGAAGCATTTTCAGGTCTAAGAATGTTACGGTTGGATTTTGAGGGTCTTTTAAGTATAAGAGTATTTTGTTGTAATTTGACTTCTTCCTTTTATTTCTGATCCTTGCCTTTTTTCTATGACTGAGGTTTTAGCAGAACGTTGAATAAGAGTGAGAGAATAGGTGTGTACCTTTTTCTCATTTCAGATTTGTGAAGCATTGCTATTTTCCCTCACTTAGTATAATTATAATGATATTTTTATTAGTCATAACCTTTGTTTTTGCTTTATATTGTTTTACTATGTTATTACACATTACTTTCAGAAATACATTATTGTTTATTATTATTATTATTATTATTTAATACCATTGTGAAGCAGCTTGTCAATCAACTACAATACTGTCTAGAAGATGCACAGTTTAAAAACAGCTTGGCTTTTACCTTCTTTTAGAAGGGAATGGGGCCTAGGTTGGAGCAGGGAGACTGAAGGGGCTGGAGGAGGAAAGAGGGGAAATTTTGATTGGTATGTAAAATGAATTTTAAAAAATTTAATTAAACAAAAATACAGCTTGGCTTAGAACTGCCCAGATCTGTCATTCTCTCATCCTCCACCTCTTCTGCTGCTACCAGGCCCCTGTGCTCTGGATCAGTAACACAGTTGCTGGGTTGGGAACCTACATCTATGTTTCTTGAGCTGGCATTCACACAGTGCCCTTAGCTCTCTGGAGATGCTTCAGGGGCATGAAGTTGCAGAAGCCTCTCTTGTGAACTCTCCCATTTCAAACTGGAGCCAGCAGGCTTTTCTGAAGTTAGACACCCAGGACAGCTGTGTATGGATTGGCTGCCTGTTAACCCAAGGTTTATTAAACTCCTTCACAGCCTTCTCAGAATCCTCTTAAAGGAGAAAATTGACATACATGTTCTCAATAGGTTGGCCCCCAGATGTTGCAGACATTCATCTCCACTAGTAAGTTGGTTCCACATCAATAAATACTTCCTCAAAGAACCCATCACAGTGCTCTTGTATCTCCATGTCCTTCACAGAACAGTGTGAGCCATCAGCTGTCTGTGTACTATTTGGGGCTTTGTTTGATATTGTCAATAAAAATGATCTTGGTAAGGGTCAGTTTATTGTGCAACCAAAAACGTCTGCCTCCTTGACCACATGCTTCAATTTTGAAGAAAAATGAAGAGTTGACTTTGTCTGTCTCAGTGTTGACAATAGAAATCAAATATTATGTCTTCTGCCAGCAGAAACTGAAGGCTCAGCTGCATATGCCACTAACTGTGCCCTGTATTCTTAATTATTCAGGAAAGATCCTTCTATTACTGGTTCACTTATGGGTTTTATCATGAGTTTAAATGAATTTTCTGAACTAGTCAAGATGATAACAGGATTTCTACTTAAGCACTTTGTACTGAATTGCAGTTAGTATGTTTGTGTTTGAGCCAACCTTTCATCCCTCAATAGAAACCAATTTGGTTATAGTATACATTCCTCTTCATGTGTTCTTAGATTTCACTTGCAAGAATTAGGAGGTCCTTATATTGATCAGGGAAAATTGGTCTCTCATCTCTGGCATCTTTTTCTTTTTTATCTTTGCTTTGTCATCTGGGTAATGCTGGCTCCATACAATGAGTCCGGTGGTGTTCCTTCCTTTTCTATGGCATGGAACAGTTCCAGGAGTGTAAATGTCAGCTTTTCATTAAAGGTCTGGCAAAATTCTTCAAAGCATCCATAAGTCTTAATAATTTTATAAATAAATTATTTGTATTATAACTTTGAAATTTTGCATAAGAAAATACTGAAAATAATAATGCTTGATTACTCCCCGCTTAGAAAAAATGCATTGCAAAATGTTGGCATTAAGACAATAATTATATTTCTTGTATTTTACAGTTATTATACTTCACAACTTTTGCTAATGAGTTCACTAAGACTTGCTACCCTTTCCCTTATGAAAAGTTTTACATTGTAAGTATTACCTTTGAAAGGCTTCTACAACTGGAGTGTACAGTTGGAATGTAGTCCAAATAAAAATGTGCTACTAATGTAAAATATATTCTAAAGACTTAAACACAGTTTCTTTTTACATTTTAAAGTGGCTAAAAATTAAAATTTACTATGCAGTTCTTATCATGCTGCCTAGGGCTAAGAGGACCAGGTGTCTTCATGTCACCTGCCTCTTCCACATAGATGACCAGGAGCACCCATTGTAGATACCAAGTGTGTTTTCATGGACAGCTCCCTCTACCCAGGGGTCTGTAGGACAGACTGGGAGAGACACTTGAAAGCAAACAGGCTACTGTTTTGATTTACCATTATCTTACACATTTGTTATCTACTTTTAAAATTGGATTGCAAAATAAACTAGCAATTTTATGATTTTTTAAATTTTTCTATTGAACATAATAATCCTTATTCAAGAGAAAAGGTAAAGTTCTTCTATAATTTATAACTTCAGAGCTGCCAAAAATTAGGACTGTCATTTATTAGACCTGGCCTATGTTAAGGGATGCATTAACCTATGCCATTACTTGTCACTTTATATCAGCCTCATAAAGCCCATGAGATCCTCGTGTCTTTTCTGGGGTCCTGTTTTCCAGGTAGCCTCACTGGTGATGTGAGTAGCAGTCCAGTCATCCTTGTTCCACATCTAGTATCCTCCTATGAGTGACTACATACCATATTTGTCTTTCTGAGTCTGGGTTACCTCACTCAGGATGATTTTTTCTAGATCCATCCATTTGCCTGCAAACTTCATGATGTCATTGTTTTTCTCTGCTGAGTAGGATTCCATTGTGTATATGTGCCACAATTTATTTATCCATTCTTCAGTTGAAGGGCATCTAGGTTGTTTCCAGGTTTTGGCTATTACAAACAAAGCTGATATGAACATAGCTGAGCAAGTGCTCTTGTTGTATGGTTGAGCATTTCTTGGGTATATGTTCAAGAGTGGTACAGCTGGATCTTGGGGGAGATTGATTCCCAATGTTCTAAGAAAGTACCATATTGATTTCCAAAGTGGTTGTACAAGCTTGCATTCCCACCAGCAGTGGAGGGGAGACAGGAGGATCGCCCCGTGATGGATAAATGCCTGAGATCTACATAAACAACCTGGACATGAGTGGGAGCAATGAAGGGCGAGGGTCAAGGGAAAGAGAGCGGGAGATCCCAGCTGGATCAAGAACAGAGAGGGAGAACAAGGAATAGGAGACCATGGTAAATGAAGATCACACGAGAAAAGGAAGAAACAAAGTGCTAAAGAGGCCCACAGAAATCCACAAAGATACCCCCACAAAAAACTGCTGGCAATGGTCGAGAGACAGCTGGGACTGACCTAATCTGGTGATGGGATGGCCAAACACCCTAATAGTTGTGCCAGAAACCACTTCCAAAGACTGAGGAATCCGGATGCAGACATCCACAGCTAGGCCCCAGGTGGAGTGCCTGGAGTCTAATTTGTGAGAAAGAGGAGGGTTTATATGAGTGAGAATTGTTGAAATCAAGGTTGGATAAAGCACAGGGACAAATAACCAAACGAATGGAAACACATGAACTATGAACCAAAGGCTGAGGGGCCCCCAACTGGATCAGGCCCTCTGAATAGGTAAGACAGTCGATTGGCTTGATCTGTTTGGGAGGCATCTAGGCAGTGGTACCAGGTCCTGGGCTCATTGCATGAGTCAGCTGTTTGAAACCTGGGACTTACTTATGCAGGGACACTTGGCTCAATCTGGGAGGAGGGGACTGGACCTGCCTGGACTGAGTCTATCAGGTCGATCTCAGATCTCAGTCCTCAGAGGAGGCCTTGCTCTGGAGGAGGTGGGAATGGAGGGTGTGCTGGGGGGAAGGGGAGGGGGGCAGGAAGGGGGAGAACAAGGGAATCTGTGGCTATTATGTAGAACTGAATAGTATTGTGAAATAAAATAAAATAATAAAAAAGGAAAAGAAAAAAAGCCCATGAGAACTTGCTGTTTCTCTGTACAGAAATTACATCAGTCATCTAAATACAGAGTATGCTCCATAGTTCAGCTGTCAGATTGTTCCCACTCTGAGGTCCACCTTTCTCTACACATTTCTTGAGAAAGAGCTAATTTTCTAACAGGTAAAAAATGAAAGACATTCATCTAATCTATAAAACATGGCTGAGGATGAGTTCTTCTCTTCTTCCACTGTAGCCAAGGAGTGAAACCTTTTGCTGTGAAACTTGTTAATTGTGGTCTTCTGACATTAGGGAACCTGCTCATAAATCATTTCAAATGTGACTTGTACATTTTTGAGTAAAATCACCAAGATGTATGTTCTTTTTCCTGTTGGTTCAGTACAGTTAATTCTGACATTTACTCTGGTGGTGTTCATGTTTGACTGTGTAGTGAAATAATATTTTTTCAAAAAGTGTCCCAACAGTGGCATGTTTTCATCTGTTTTCAAACAAGGTCACTCAGATCCAATTTCCAACTAAAACTCTTGCTGTATTCACTTCATCTGCAAGTGCAATTAGCACATCTACCCCACTTTGGTGCAGCTCTCACAGAACATCTAGCATGGAGTCTAATTCTGTGCATAACTTGTCCAGCTCTCAATCTGTTATTACTGTGAAAGTCTCTTCCATTTCTCAATTACCTGTTTTGCTCAGTTTCTACTACTTGGTGTGTTTGCTATATTAGCTTATGAAGTTCCTGCTTTATCTGCTTATGCTTCATCTCCATTTGCCTACTTATCCTTTCTAAGACCATGAAATGTTTCATCTCTGGTGTATGGTTTTCATTGTCTTCTTTCAATTCTCCCAAGAGTTTTATGATCTTTCCTGTACAATTTCTTCTCCAACTGGAAAAATGCAAGGATTCTTTTTTAACCTGCAAATCATTAAATTGACCATGGAAATGTTTCATAAGCACCTTTTCAGTCATGATTTTGCAAATCAGTTTTGGCTGCTTTGGAAGAGAAATTTTCTAAGGCATTTTGCAAAGGAGTATTTCTATTTCTCTCTGATGCAATGCTTTGAGGGGCTCAACATATGTGGCTGTGTTGTCCTTGACCCTTTTCATGGGATTTTCAAATTGTCTATTCATACTTCATGATCCATTCTCAGCTTATTTCTCTCTGAAATTAATATGTGTAGCTCATTTCTCCATCTGTAGTTTTCTCATAAAATTTTTGAAATTTGGGAATCAGTAAAGGCATGTCTGTGGTACAGTTTGGCATGTAGGGTTCCAGGGAAAGAGTTTGCATTTCCTCTATTTGGGTGCCAAACATCTTCCTGCAGCCTTTTGGCAGAAGGTTCCTCTCTGATTATGGGGCTATGCCTCGACATCATCATTCTTCTCTCCTTCTGCAGCCCCTCAACAGTTTTCAACAGGTCTTGTATCTCAATCCCTTTTTCTCCCAGTTCTTAGTCAAGTCTTTCAAGCTGTGCTTTAGCATGTGCCTGCTCTGCCTGGAATTCTATGGACTGGAGATTCTGATCCTCCTTGTCATTCTTCTTGTGTTCTAACAGCATTTTCCTGCCTAAGAACATCTATTTCAGATTCAGATGTTTGACAGTGATATAATGGACTTCCTTTATGTCCCCAAGTTCTATCTTGAGTGCTTTCAATAGACATTTTATTGCTGCTTCAATAGTATTGCTTGCTATGTTTCTGATAAAGTTGTTGATATTCTTTGATGTAATTTTATGACAGTTGTGTGTAGAAACACCAATTTCTTCTAGATGTTCCAGTTTTGAGGAGAAGTATAAGATTTCTAAATACTCCTTGGTGATCACCAGTATTTCATTTTAATCTACTGCAAGCCTCTCTCTTCTATCTCTGATTTTATTAATTTAGAGAGCTTTCTTTTCTCTAAGTTAGTTTGCATGCTGTTTCTGATGCATTTATTTAAAGAAAAAAATGTGAATAATTTTATGTATTGTTATTTTAATCTCCATTTACTTGTCACCTCCTACCACTGACTGCCTCTGAGTTTGATTTGATCATTTCATTAGAGCTTGAGACTCATCACTAGGTTCTTGTTTGAGATCTCTCTGAATTTGGTCATTTGCTTGAAGTTTTCCTTTTTTAAATGTAGGCATTCAAAGCCATAAACTTTCCTCTAATCATCACATAGCTGTGGTGGTATTGTGTTCCCCAAAATATCGTGTACCTTAATAAACTTATCTGGGGTCAGAGAACAGAAAAGCCACTAGTTAGGGAGTGATAGCACACTCCTTTAATCCTAGCATTCCAGAGACATTAATTCCTCTGGATCTCTGTGAGTTCAAGGCCACATTGGAAACAGCCAAGCATGGTGACACACGCCTTTAATCCAGAAAGCAGCCTTTAATCCAGAGAGTGGTGCAGAAAGCAGAAAGCTATATAAGGCGTGAGGACCAGAAACTAGCAGCATTTGGCTGGTTAAGCATTTGGCTGGTTAAGCATATGGCTGATTAAGCATTCAGGCTTTTAAGCAGCAGTTTAGCTGAGAGCTATTGGGATGAGGACACAGAAGCTTCCAGTCTGAGGAAACAGGACCAGCTGAGGAATTGGCAAGGTGAGATAGCTGTGGCTTGTTCTGTCTCTCTGTTCTACCAGCATTGTTGACCCCAATAACTGGCCTCGGGTTTGATTTTATTAATAAGAACTTTTAAGATTCCTGCTACACATAGCTGCCTCCCAAAGATGCAGAGAAGCTGTGCTGTCAATTTCATTTGACTCCAGAAATTGTTTGTTTTTCTCATTTTCTTCTTCAATAAATTAATGGTAATTCAAGAGGATATTGTGCCGTCTCCAATTAATTATTTGGTTCCTATAATTCCACCATGTACTGATTTCTAGTTTCATTTAGATTCTCTTATTCTTTTTTAGAATGTACATTATGACTTAAAATGAAGTCTATATTTAGAAGGTTGATGGGATCTAAGAATGATATATAATATACATGTATACATGATAGCTGTGATATATTTTAGATGTCCTGGTGGCCATCCATTTTTCATGCAGTTTAATTCTAAAATTTCTAGAGTGGTTTTCAATTTGAATCTAAAGAAGAGGGCAGTGTGCTGAAATGACCCTCTGCTATTGTATTAGGACAAATCTGAACTTCTGTGTTCATTTGATGTGGGGCACCCTTTTTTCTTGCAATCTGTTGACTACCAGTCCATAGGACAAATGGGCAGAAGCCGTGACAGACAGCTTTAAATCATCTGTGAACACAATAGAAATAGCCTTCTGGAAGGCATCTTCAGTGAGGCAGCTCAACTTTTTCCAGAGTGAAGGGGAAATTCAAAGCATGGGGACAGTGGCTGAATACAAAAAGCCCAATTATTGCTATCTGGCAAATTATTTAGCCCTGGCACCCATTTCTGACCTCAGTTTGTGAAAATGTATTCTGAGTAGTCTAGACTACAGAAAATAACCGGATTCTGTAACCCCTAATGAGAGCTGCAGATGTTCTTAGACAATCAATAGTTACAGGATAGGAAAATATATTTCAAGATTTAAAACACTTTTTATGTCACTGTGACTTAGAAAATACTAAAGTAGGCCAATATTAGGAGATTTAAAGTAAACCTGAGTTCCAACCAAAGTACTTAAGACACAGCTCTCTTTCTGTAAAAACTCGAGAAAGTCAGCACTTCTGTTAATCACAAAATGTTATTTTAAAATGTAGTATATATGCATAAATTCCTTATTTTCCTTAGACTCCTCAATAGTTTAATTTTATAAAGCTATCTCTCTAAACATATAACAATAACTGGTTCTTTCTTTGAAACTGCAGCTGCGAGATTTCACCCCAATCAATTAGAGAGCTGTCGTTCACAATTTCCATACTGCACATATATCAGTAACTGTGAAAGCCTCTGTGAAAACTCAAGTGGATCAGGATTCTATCCAGGCACATGAAAGGTTGAGTGAGAACATTTGCAAATTCAAGGTAATCTTGGGAAACTTCATGAAACCTTATTTTAAAATTAAAAGAAAAAACAGTTGTGCCAACATCCTCAGTAGCCCTAGAAGAAGATTCTTTTCAGTACCTAGATGAGAATGCAGCCTTGACAACACCTTAACTGTAGCCTATGAGAGCCTGAAGAAATAACCCAAACCCTGCCCAGAATATACCTGTTAGGATTGTAGTCACAATGTTTGTGCTAATTTATTGTGCATCAGTAGGAAATTAACACAATATGGTTTCAATATCCTGAATTGGAATTAAACTTGAAAAACTCAGAGACCTGTATCTCAGAAAAATTGCTAGGGATCATCCTGTTGTGCTTTCTCACTCCACATAGGGAGGATGCAGAAGCCCAAAAAAGGCTCATGTAGAAGTGGAGAATGTGTACAAAGAAAACCTTCAATGACCATGGCTGTCCACACTTGGGCCTCTGGAGTTTATGGCCCTGCAATGGTAGAACAACTATAAAATGAAAAAGAGCTGGACATGGTGACATGTTATCCAGCAGTCAGGGAGGAGGGGCAGGTGTGTTTCAGGTTAAGGGTCACTAGGCATTAAATAGCGATTTCTAGGTTGGCTGGTGATGCGCACACACACACACACACACACACACACACACACACACACACATACACACACACACACTTGAAACTCACCCCATATTAAAAGAAAGAAAAATGTAAAGCAGGCAAGAAGAGAATGTGGCCACATTGTGGAAGATATTATACAGAAAGATGTGAGTATTGGACAAGGAGAAAAGAACAGCTAAGGAGTCTAAGACTGTGAATGAACATCGGTAATGGACACGGAGATGCAGAAGAAAAAACAAGCAGTAAATCAGGTGAAGGAGGCTTTTGTGTGTGATCTGCTGAAGAGGGACTTTTGAAATCTCAAGAAAATAGAAAGAAATGTGACATTAGTTTGAGAATGGCAGATGTGTCTGCAACACCACTAACAATCTTCAGTGCTCAAGCTCTGATTATTTTGAGACACTGAGGAACGGTTCCCTGTAAGTTAAATTGGCTGTCTACTCAGTCTATTGAACACACAAATTCACATACAGGTGCATGCATTCACACATATGTGTGCACACACATATGATATTTTGAAAAGGAAATCTTTAATAAAGAAGCAAATTCAAAAGTTATAAAGCATCCGTGTTTGGACAAACACTCATATCAATTTAAGAAATCTCTGTTTCATAGCTTCACCTTTTTTACAAACAAGATTTCTAAAATCACATTGTTGAGATGTGTGGGGAAAGACAGAGCTAAAATTGACACTCAGTGAGGAGCAACCCCCGAGAAGGTTTTATTTAGCCCTGGAGCACTGTAGGAGGAAACTTCCCCTACTCTGCTGACAGTAGCAGCTTACAGCATCATCAGCCTCCACAGGATGGATGGTGAGGGTGAAGTCTGTCCCAGACCAACTGCTGCTGAACCTGTCAGGGACTGCAGATGCTAGGTTGGATGCTCCATAGATGAGGAGTTTGGGAGGCTGTTTTAGTTTCTTTTGACACAACTGCATGCTGTGGAATGTTCTGTATGTCCTGTGGGAGCCCTTCTTGGGTTCCTCGTGGCTTTGCCCAGCGGGTCCGTATGGAGGATGCTGGGTCAACACAATGTCTCCGATGGAAGCGGGAATGATAAGCATACATTGTTGTCACAGGTGTACTGAAAAAACCCACTGTAAAACCGTGATATATATGGAATCTGTGTTAGTCTTGAGCTACACTCTGAGATGTCATAAAATAAAAGGGAAACTTAAAACCAATTAAATGCCATCATTTCAATGATCAGGATACCAAATCATGGAAAATAGCAAGGACTACAAGGGATGCTCCAAAACTGCACCCTCTCACCTAGAACCCAGAGTAGCAGTACCCACAGCAGGAGAACAGCTGACCCCATGTCTGAGAGCTGAGGAGAGGCTGCCTCATGGGAACTGGCAAGCTGCCTTTTCTCAATATGCAAATCAGCCCAGAAAAGCTTGACTTGGTGCTCAAAGAACACCTGCTCCTCTGTCACCCTCTGGCATTTTGAATGAACAAAAGATTCCCTGGAGTATTTTAAGTGTATCCCAAATGATTTTATGGCTGGCCCTGGGGAATCACAGTCTGTTACTTTGAGGTTCCATCTGGGGAGTGCACTCTCACTGCTCTGCATACTGTGAAGGATTTGAGTTGTTTTCCATTTCCCCTACTCCTCAACTTTATTAAGGTTTCCCAGCTAATAGTTTTAGACATACTAGATTCCTTTCCTGATAGCCATTATTCATCTATTTCTCTCATGACTTGTACATTATATCTGTACTCTCATGATTGAAACACTATTTTTTCTGTGTGCATAGTATTTTATTGTATCTTCTGAAGTGCTGTCTTCATGGTCATGAAACATCTTAGTTTGTGATTGTCTTGTAATGTCCTTATGTTTCCCTCAATTTATAATACAATTTTGCTTTTTACTGCTGAGTAATATTCCATTGTGAAAATGTACCACATTTTCTTTATCCATTCTTCTGGTGAGGGACATCTAGGTTGTTTCCAGGTTCTGGCTATCATGAAATTTGAAGGCAAATGGATGGAACTAGGAAAAAAAATCCTGAGTGAGGTATCCCACACACAGAAAGACAAACACGGCATGTACTCACTCATAAGTAAATATTAGACATAAAGCAAAGGTTAACCAGACTATAATCCACAATCCCCGAGGAGCTCAGTAACAAGGAGGACCCTAAGAGGGACTTGGATAAATCTCACTGGGAGAGGGAATGAGATAAGACCTCCTGAGTAAACTGGGAGCATTCACAGGGAGGGGTGAAGGGGATGGCAGGTGGGAACATGAGAGAACAGGATTGTTGAGTTGGGGCAGGGACAAAGAGGGAGAGCAAGGAAAGCGATAGTGAAGAGGGAGTCTAAACTGTAATCAGATGCGTGACTACCCTAATTTGATGTTTTCAATAAAGATGGTGCTGTCAAGGGTCAGTGTATTGTGGAACCAAAAATATCTGTCTCCAGGACAACATGCTCCAATTTTGAAGGAAAATGAACAGTTGATTTTTCAGTCTCAGTGCTGACAACAGAACCCAAGCATTCTGCTTTCTTCCAGCAGAAGCTTCACACAGGGCTGCACATGCTACTAACTGTGCCCTATACTGTTAGTTTTATTCAGGAAAGATTCTATTACTGGTCTATTCAGAGATTTTAATTATGATTTCAAATGAGTATTCTGCATTACTCAAGATGATGACAGGATTTCTACTTCTTAAACACTTTATGCTGAATTAAAAGTGGTATTTTTGTTTTAACCAACCTTTGATCCCTGAATAGAAATTAACTTGGTTATAGTGTACAGGCCCCCTTAACGTGTTCTTAGATTTCATTTGCAAGAATTAGGGTGTCCTTGTGTTAATCAGCGAGCTTCTCTGCCTTATTCCTTTTGTATCTTGGTTTTGTTATCTGGGTAATGCTGGCTCCATACGATGAGTCTGGTATGTATTCCTTCCTTTCCTATGGCATGGAACAGTTTCACAATTGTTAATGTCAGCTCTGCATTAAAGGTCTGCAAAGCATCTATAAATCTCGTGCTTCACTCTTTTATAAAATAAATTGTTTGTATTATAACTTTGAAATGTTGTATAGGAAAAAATGAAAATAATAATGCTTTTTTACTCCCATCTCAGAAAAACACACGTTACATAATGTTGGCATTAAGCCAATAATTACACATCTTGGATTTAACAGGTACAGTACTTCACAACATTTGCTCACAAGTACACTAAGACTTGCTTTCCTTTATGAAAAGTTCTGCTTTGCAAGTTTTACCTTTGAATTATTTTTACGAGTATGTGCATTTGGAATATTTTCCAAATCAAAATGTACTATTAGTGTAAAATATATTCTAAAAACATATACATGGTGTCTTTTTACACTTTAAGGTATCTAAAAATTAAAATGTACTATGCAGCTCTTATCATGCTGTCTGGTTCTAAGAGGACCAGGTGTCCTCATGTCACCTGCATCTTCCATGTGGTTGACCAGGAGCACCCATGGTAGACACCAAGACTCCATGGACAGCTCCCTCTCCAGAGAGGGGCTATAAGACAGCCTGGGAAAGACACTTGAAAACAAACTAGCTTTGATTTACCACTATTGCACACATTTGTGAAGTACTTTTAAAAATGGGATTGCAATATAATCTAGCTATTTTATGAATGTTTTTATTTTTCTATTCAACATAATATTTCTTTTTCAACAGAAAAAGTCATATTGTTTGTAACTTTAGAGCTGCCAAAAATTACAACTGTCATTTACTAGACATGGCCTACATTAAGGGATACATTAAACTACATCATTAGTTGTCACTTTATATCAAGTGCAAAAACCCAAGAGAGCTTGCTGTTTTCCTGTACAGAAATTACAACAATCATCTAAATACTGAGGATGCTCTACAGCTCAGTTATCAGTTGATGATATTGTTCACACTATGAGGCCCACATTCCTCTGCCGATTTCATGAGAAAGAGCTGATTTTCTGAAATACAGAGAATGAAAAGCACACATCTAGTCTATAAAATGTGGCTGAGGATGACCAATTCTCTTCTTCCACTCTAGCCTAGCAGAGAGCCCTTTTGCATTAACCTTGCTAATTGCTGGCTTCTGACATTATGGAACTTTGCTATAAACCACAGGAAAAGATAATGGAATTCAGCTACTATCACAAAAGCTACTACTGGGAAAAGTCAAGGATTTTCCAAAGGTCAAGCTATGGCTTAAGAAGTCTTGGTGATATTATAGCTTTGGTGTATGTATGTATGTATGTATGTATGTATGTTTATACATATATACACACATATTTAAAAATGGTTCATATAGTGATTTTCTTGTAATGCTATGTGTAGTTCCAAGAAGTCCTAATAGTGTATTTATCTAAAATACCTATCAAGCATCCAAGGCCAAACTAAACAACAACTGTCTCCTAGGTTAGGCAGATAGCTTTATTTCTTGTTCAATTTAGGGTGAGACCCTCTTTTCTTATACAGCCTTACTAACATTATAGACCCCTAACTTCTTACCTAGCCACTTCTGGGAATGTAGACTGAGCACATAGATCCCCTTCTTGATTCACTAACTGATCATTAGCTCTCTATTGACCTCCTACTTTACCACTCCCCTTTTGGGTTGTAAAAGAAAGCCTGGTGGTCACTGCTTAAGGACAAGTCTTACCTGCCTTTATGACCCCTTAATAATTAAAGCCTGGTGGACTTGCTCTGCCAGAGGATTGCTATTGCTTGGGTTTATAACTGGATTCCTGACTTAGAGAGAAGGGACAGAATAAGGAGATGGAGAGTAGGAAAGAGAGAGGAAAAGAGAATGGAAGAACTAGAGAGGAACTGACTAGATGGGAAGAACTAGATTGAAGAGATAGAAGAGAGTACTAGAGGAACAAGATGGAAGATGAGGAAGAGCCAGATGGGGAAGAACAAGATGATAAAGAAGGAGATGGGAGAGGAGCTAAGACAGGAAGGTACTACATGGATGAAAATCTAGATGGGGCAGAAAAAGAGGAGAGAATTAAGATAGAACTTAGAGGGGACAACAGATAAAGGTAGAGACAAATCAGGCAATAAAGGAGCTAAGCATGAGAGTAGAACAGAAGCTGTGTAGAGAGAGAACTGACACAGAACAATAAAGTGTATGGACTAAGGAGTTTCGTGTACATAGATTCACTTTTTTTCATCAAAGATTAAATTGTCAGCTGGTTGTAGACAGTCCCTGGGAGAGGACTATTGAAGAGCCAGACCCATCTAGTCACCAATAGAACCTGTTCATAATGTCATCTCTAATGCAATTATTTAATGGTTTGAGGTAGAATACACTATCACATATGTTCTTTTTCCTGTTTGCTGAGGGCACTTAATTATGACATGTTAGTCTGGTGATGGTCCAGACTATGGTTATGTAGTGGATCCGTATTTTTTAAAAGCTGTCCCAACAGTGGCACATTTTCATCTGTTTTCCAATGAGGTCACACTGTTCAGAGGTCCAACTAAAACTCTTGCTGTATTTACGTCATCTGCAACAGGGACTGGCACATCTAGTTCACCTTCAACAAAACATGTATTAAGGAGTCTAATTTTGTGCAGAATTTATCCAGCTCCCAATTCTTTAGCTGTGCAAATCTCTTCCATTTCTTAACTCCCTTGTTGTGCTCAGTTTCTACTACTTGGTGTGTTTTCTGTATTATCTGCTAGAGTTCCTGCTCTCTCTGCTTATTGTCCATCTCCATCTGCCTACTTATCCTTTCAAGCCCATGAAAGGTTTCATCTCTGGTGTACAGTTTTCATTGTCTTCTTTCAATTCTACTAAGAGTTTTGTGACTTGTCCTATAGGATTTCTTCTTGAACTTGAGAAATGCAAGGATTCTTCTTTACACTACAGATCATTAACTTGACATTGTAAATATTTTATAAGCACCTCTTGAGTTGTGATTTTGTGATGCAGTTTGCCTACTTTGGAAGAGGAATTTTCAAAGCCATGTTTACAAGGGAGTTTCTCTGTTTCTCTCTCATGAGATGCTTTGAGTGGCTCAATGTCTGCAGCTGTATCATCCTTGACCATTTTCATGGAGTTTTCAAATTGCTGTATTGTATTGTATTCAGATTCCATCCTCAGCATATTTGTCTGAAATAAATCTGTGTAGCTCATTTCTCAATCTGTAGTTTTCTCATAAAACCTCTGAAATATGGGAATCAGTAAAGGCATGTCTACGGTACAGCTTGGCATGTAGGGTTCCAGGGAAAGAGTTTGCATTTCCTCTATTTGGGTGCCAAACTTCTTCCTTCAGCCTTTTGGCAAAAGTTCCTCTCTGATCCTGTGGCTATGCCTGGACACAATCATTCTTCTCTCCTTCTGCAGCCTCACCACAGTTTTCAACAGGTCTTGTATCTCTCTCCCTTTTTCTCTCAGTTTTTAGTTGAGTATTGCCAGATGTGTTTTAGCATGTGCCTGCTCTACCTGGAATTCTATGGACTGGAGGTTCTGATCCTCCCTGCCATTCTTCTTGTGATCTAACTTAGCATTTTCATGCTTAAGAACATCTATTTCTTGAGTTAATCTTGCATCTGGCCCATTACTGAAGGTGTTTATCAGCTGTAGGAATTCACTGGTAGAATTTTTGGGCTCACTTATGTATACCATCATATCATCTTTGACACTGGACTAGGCCATCTGCATAAGTGAGACAGTTGTGTAGCTTGATCTGCTTAAGGGGTCCCCTGTGGTGCGACATCTCGAAAGCCTTGAGGCAGGTGGAGGCGCTTGGACCTCCCTTTACTGAATGTACTAGGCTCTGCTGACTCCCTATGGAAGGCCTTACCATATCTGAGGATAGAATGGGGGTGCACTGGGGGGGGAGGAAATGGAAGTTGGGAGGAAGGAAGAAAGGAGGATCTGTGGTTGGTATATAAAAATAAATAAAAAAGTTTAATTAAAAAAGGTTAAATATTTTTAAATTAAAAAAAGAAAAAAGCATGTGGATGTATAGTATAAATGCAAGACTTTCAAAGTGCTTCAGAGAAATAATAAAACCAAAACAAAATAAAACTGTGTACAATCAATTTACAACAATAAGGATTTTTGAGGGCCAGCAAGATGGCTCATATGACAAAAGCACTTGCCACCAAGCCTGATGACAAACCTGAGCTTGATCCTCAGAACCACCAAAATGTCAAAGACACAATCAAGTCAAGTGTCCTCTGACCTCTAGAAACATGACATGTTACATGTGCAACTAGAAACATGCTCACTCGTATACAGATGAAAATAATTAATTAAATAAGTGTAATAAAAGTTAAAAAAAAATATGGAAAGGAAAAGAAAAGACAGAAGAAATGGTCACCAGTAAAAAGGTAAGAAAGCCCTCCAGAATCTAGAAACAACAGGAAGCACTCTTGCCACAGCCATCAACAGAAATACAGTTTGTCATAGTCGTCACTTCAGCACATAGACGCTTATGATGGACACCAGAACTACAAAAGATAAATCCCTCATTATCAAACAACATAGTTTGTGCTAATGTGATACAGAACAAATAGAAAGATAATACTGATTTCTCCTTTGTATTATTGTATAAAAGTTTTTCATACCAAAAGACATAAGAGATATTGAACCCATCTTATTTTGCTGGGTGCTGCAAATGTTTTCATCACTGTTTCAGCCACACTGGCTGTCAAACAGAAGAGGGAAGTGTGCAGGTCCAGGGCTGTGTGTGGTGCAGGCAGCTAGTGAATCTCAGAGGAGGTTTTTGTTGAAGGCTGAAGCACTGTGGGAGGAGTATTATAATGCTGCTGACAGTAATAATCTGCCAGATCTTCATCCTGGACACTGGTGATGGTGAGAGTGTAACCTGTCCCAGACCCACTGCCTGTGAAGCGATCAGGGACCCCAGTGTTCCGAGTGGATGCTAAGTAGATCAGCAGTTTAGGAGATTGCCCTGGTTTCTGCTGGTACCAGGCCAAGTAGTTATAGGAGCCTGAAGTGAGACTCTGACTGGACTTGCAGCTGATGGTGACCTTCTCTCCTGCTGACACAGCCAGGGAAGATGGAGACTGGGTCATCACAATGTCTGCACAGGCACCTGCAATATGGAAGAACAATGATCATGTATAATAATAAAAAAAAAAAACTACAGAATTCAATACATAGGAAATTTGTCATTTAAAGTCCTTGTAGTACCATATTGTCAAAATATTATTGCATAAAAAATACACCCTGGCACACACTGTAATTTTTTTTGTATACAAAGAAAGGACTCTAAAACAATTATAACACTTTAAAATTTCTCACCAGACACCCAGAGCAGCAGGGACATGAGGACCTGGGTCTGCAACTCCATCTTGCTCCCCCTGCTTAGTTCTCAATGTCAAGGCCTGGTTTTTAAATTCTGAGCAGCTGGGCTGGACTGGAAAGGCTCATGCAAAGCAGTCAGAAAATACAAAAACAGGTGCCTGAGCAGTGTGTGTGAAAGTAGCTGGTGTCAATTACAGGCAAACATATCATCATAAAGAGCATGAGAAATCACTGAAAGATTTTGGCTTACAGCTCTCCAACAGAAACTACTAGGATCTCTAATAGAAGCCTTGGTTAAAATCCAAGACATATTTAAATCAGGTGACTTTTGCAGAAACATTAGGAGAGCTAGCTCAGATTGACAGTCCTAGGGAAATGATAGAACAACAAACTAGGAAACAGACAGTAAAACAAAGTAAGAAAACATACAATAAAAGAAGGGGGAGAGAGAGAGAGTCAGACAGAGACAGAGAGACAGCAAGAGACAGAGAGAGAGACTGGGTCAAAATTTGTTATCACCCATCTGCAAAGCCACTCTTACACAGAGGACAATGAACACTGTCTTAGACATTTGGCCTCCAGTTTCAGGATAAGCATGGGACAGAGGTGCAAAAAACAGCCCAGAATTCGATCTAGTGAAATAATGGGGGTCATGAATTTAAAACTAGGATCAGAAAAGCTTTAATCTTGAAGCAAAAATAAACCCATCAAAAACTAGCAAGTATCATAAGCATGACTTTGATAGCTGAGAGATGGCGCTAAATTTGGGGAAATAGAAGAGGAATAAAAGAAACCAAATTTCTTCAAGAAGTCATGACTGTAGACAAACAGTGCCAAGAGTGTTTATTCCAGAAACACATATTCCATGGTAATTTAGAAATTAGCTATGTTGAAATTGGATCAACGTGGTCTTGCTGACAAAGTGAACAGATAAAAACTTTGCCAGAAGGGGGCATAGCCATCCCAAATCAAGCAATAGATTTACAAAGACCAATAGATCACAACATCACAGATTGTTGCCATCAAAAGGAAAAAAATATTTGAGTATGAATTAAAATGAATAGCAATAACAGAAATCAAAGAACCTTCTAAGATTCAGAGTAGGGAATTATGAAAGCATATATAAGAAACCTGTTATAGTATATAGGAGGGCTACTGATTTTTTTGAGTTATGGGCTGAGGGGCCCCCAACTGGATGAGGCCCTCTGAATAGGTGAGACAGGTAGAAGAAGGTAAGTCCCTACTGAACTTTGGATATAAAACCTAGAGGACCCAAGATGGATATGGCATGAATGTGCCCTCCCTGACAACTAGCTTTAGGCAACATACAAGTTTACAAAGTAAGAAAGCAACCAATAATCCTTTCCAACTATGATGGCTATGAGTAATGACAACCACAAAAATGATGACCATGGCATGATAACCCTACAATTACAATAATCATACACATATTGATCTGTTTGGGAGGCATCTAGGCAGTTTTACCAGTTCCTGGGCTTGTTGCATGAGTTAGCTGTTTGAAAGCTGGGACTTATGCAGGGACGCTTGGCTCAATCTGGGAGGAGGGGACTGGACTTGCCTGGACTGAGTCTATCAGGTCAATCCCAGTCCTCGGGGGAGACCTTGATCTGGAGGAGGTGGGAATGGGGGGTGGGCTGGGGGGAAGGGGAGGGGCAGGAAGGGAGAGAACAAGGGAATCTGTGGCTATTATGTAGAACTGAATAGTATTGTAAAATAAAAAAAAAAATTAAATTAAATTTAAAAAAAGAAGCATGTTATAAACCCAGTATTCTGTGTGTGGACCTAGAAAAGATCATATTGCATGTGGTAACACAGACACAGAAAGACAAACATCATATGTTCTCCCTCATCAGAAGCTCTTAGCTCCAAACCCAAACTCAAGTATATAACCTAGAGTAACTACAGAAACCAGAAACATATAAAAGAAATCATTGTGGGGAAGAGAAGCAATAGATAGGGGAATAAAAGGGTATAAGTAATCTGAAGTGGAAAATATGTGCTGTAATTAAGTGGGGAGGGAGAGAAATATAGAAAAATGAGATTGGAAATGTAAATAACTGTAGATGTCTGAAATTTGTAGAAAATCATTTTATTAACTATCTAATTGAAAATTCCTATAGTACATATAACTGCATATGTATAGACCATATGCATGCATATATACATATATAATATTTTAATGAAATTTCCACAAGAGCCATAGACTAGCAAAAAAGAAAAAATAAAAATATCAGCCATGAAACACTGTCTTTGAGTTGTTGCTCAGGGTTGTTCAAGGCACTCCCTAAACTTTTAGGCTATTGCTGTTTCCCTTCATCACCATCCACAGGTAGAAGAAGGTAAGTCCCTACTGGATTTTGGATATAAAACCTAGAGGACCCAAGCTGGATATGGCATGAATGTGCCCTCCCTGACAACTAGTTTTGGCAACATACAAGTTTACAAAATAAGAAAGCAACCAATAATCCTTTCCAACTATGATGGCTATGAGTAATGACAACCACAAAAATGATGACCATGGCATGATAACCCTACCATTACAATAATCATACACATATTTTGACACTGACCAATAGATCTCTGATGATACTTAAAGCCTGTTTAACAATAGGAACATCATCCCTGGTACTGGAAACCTGTCCAACTACCTGGGGCTGGTGAAGTCACAGGTACTGGAGGAGAACCTACAACTATCACTTTACTAAGGCAGCATAATCACTAACTACATTATTATTTGTCCTTGTACCCAAAGATCAGCACAGTTCTCACTCCTCACCAAGGAAGGTTCTCTTTGAAATATATGAAGATTATTTCAGAAAACCATACTTGATCAAAACACAGACTTGAGGAGTTTAGTGACAAGTGCCACACCGAAAACACAATTCTTACACCTAAGGCCTAGGGATCTTTTAGGAAGAGGAATTGAAAAGATTTTATGAGTCAGAAAAACAAAAAAAAATTGTGAGGTTGTGTCTTCTATAAATGTCAGAAGCTACACACATGAAGCCTCACCAACATGTCTGTCTAAACATGAACTGAACAAGAATGAATCCAATAGATACTAACTGGAAGAGAGAAAGCTCAGGAGGCATCAACCCTAACATAGAACTACAGGTAACTAAGGAATGCTGAGATTAGGAGAAATAGTCTTCTCAGGGAAGAGTACACTAACTGGCTCTCCAGTATCAAATGGTTAACCCTGGAAAAGTATACATACAAGTCGTTTAATATGGATGGAGTAGTCTGTGTTCATATATCTAAGAATATATTTATATATGTTTACGTAGGAGTATATATGTAACAACAATTCAAAGAGGTCATAAATTTTAAAGAGACCAAGAGAAGTATATGGGTAGGGTTGGAAAAAATTCAGAGGTACTCATAAGGAACTGTTCTGATGCTGGCTTTGGAATAAAAGGACCTCATTTATGTTTTCTCAGTCTACGCATGAGCGAACTCAGTCATGCCATTCCCAGAGTTCTCAGGCACATGCTTTTGGATCAATGAGCTGATGAAACAACAGAAATTCATCAGTTGGTAATAGAAATAAAAAAGTAGCAGTGTCATGAGAAACTCGGATATCTATACAGCCATCACCTTCCCCACTAGCTCACTGCCAGGATGGTGCTGAACCTTTTAACCTAAGCTGAATTGCACACACCTCTGTCCTTCTTCTACTACAGGAATTTTCCTAAAATGCATACATAGTCAAACAATCAGTTGTCATTTGAATTTCTAAAGGTCTTATTAATAGAAAACCCTGAGCCAGATATTAGGGTAAGAGCTGAAAGATCAGAGAAACAGAGCAAGCCACAGCCAACCTCACCTTGCCAACTCCTCAGCTGATCCTGAAAGCCTCTGATTCCTCACACAAAATGCCTCAGCCAAAAATACCCTTTAGTTCCTGTCTCCTCACACCTTATATACCTTACTCTGTCCTGCCATATTACTTCCTGGGATTAAAGGAGTGTGTGCTTCCCAAGCCAAGGCATGATATCTCAAGTGCTGAGATTAAAGATGTGTGCCACCACTGCCTGGCTCTGTTTTCTCTCCTAGACTGAGTCGATCTCATATAGTCCAGGGTGGCCTTGAACTCACAGAAATCCATACGCAACTCTGCCTAGGATTAAAGGTGTGTGCCACCACTGCACTGCCTCTATGTCTAATCTAGTGGCTTGTTCTGTCCTCTCATCCTCAGGCAAAGTGTCATATATCCTGGACATGTCTCATATCTAAAACACAAGGTGGATAATGATACTGGGTTTTGTGTCCCTCTGGACACTCACCATCAATTCCATATAGGAGCACAGCCTTGAAAAAACCCCAGATTAGCTGGAAGTGAGGCTTTTTCATAGGAAGCATTTCCCTCCTTTATGGCCCCTGAACTGGATACACTGACAATGGTGAGCATTGTGTATAATGTAAGGGAAACTCAAACATTTCCACTTCTAGGTGTTTGTCAGTGAGAAACATCTTAGACCCTGATATCCTCACATAGTAGCCTTATAATTCAAGGGGCTAAGTGAAGCTTCATGCTCCCCTCTCAAGTACTAAAGTAAATAGTTTGCTTTTTCCCAAAAGGCCCATGAGGTAAAAGCTTGGTTTCCAGGCTATTGCTGTGTTTGCAGGTGGAACATGTCTGAATACAGGGCCAGTGGGAAGTTTGAGGTCACTAACCCTGTACTCATGGGGAAACTGTGTGACTGTGATCTTCTCCTCTTTCCTTACCACAAGAGTCACAGCTTTGCTCCACACACAAACATGTTCTGATGGGCTGCCCAACCTCAGACTCACACAGAAGCTGTCTCCCATAGAGAAGAACTTTCAAACCTGAGCCAGTGTTAAATTCATTATGTCCTTTTCTTCCAATGATGGACACATGGGGCTTCACACTTGCAATGATATTCAAAGCAAGGGGTGCTTAAGTGATTGCACAACTGATACTCTAAATCACACATGCACAGGCACACACACACACACACACACACACACACACACACACACTGCAGTTGATGCTAGTGAGATAATGAAATTCAGCATTGCTTTTTCAGCTCTGTGAAGAATGTCACTGGAATATTAATGTGGATTTCATTCATATATCAGCTTAGTACCACAGCCTTTATCATATTTACTACCTGAGTGTGGGAGGTCATATCATCCTTGATTTTTTTCAACTTCATTTATAGTGCCCCAACGATTTCAATTTAAGGGTCTTCACTTCCTTGCTTAGACTGATTCCTGGGTATTTTATCTACTTTCAAGCTGTTTAAGAATGGAATTTTCCCTTCATTTCTTTCTGAGTAAGTTAATTTTTATTACATGGAAACCTACTGATTTACATCCTGCTCCTCACTGAAAGTACTTTATTTTCAGGTCTAAGAGTTTTCTGGTGGGTGTTTTAGAGTCTTCTAAGTATAAAAACATATTGTGTATGAGTGCTTCCAATCTGCCTTCTTTGTTTACTATTTATATTTCTTTCATTTCTTTCTCTTCCTTTTTCTATGCTGAGACTTTGAGCATTACATTAAATAAGAGTGATAGAGTGGGCATGCACATTTCTCTCGTTCCAGATTTGAGAAGCAGTGCTCTGTTTCCACCACTTAGTATCACTGTATTTAGATTTTAAACTTTTATATTCTTTGTTTTTATTTTTTTACTTTATCACTACTAATTTTATTCAGAAACCCATCTTCGTTTTGTAAAAATGGCTTGTCTCAGAATCTTCCAGATCTCTCACCCTCTCATGAGAAAAACAAAATAAGCAAACAACCCTGATCTTAAGAGTGTTAGTCAGTATCTTAAAGTCATATCATTAACAATGTTTAATATTTAAAATAATTTTTTATTTTAAATGCCTGGAAATTTTTTCTTAAATTTTAAATGATTATCTAAGTAAAAATTATTAAATCTAAAAAAAAAAAAAACTTCTTTGAGAAGCAGTAGCAGAGACACCACTATTTAGTGAGGAAATTATTTAATTATAACATATTCAGGGAAAACAAATGCCCTCATGAGCTTAAGAATCTTCTGTTTTGTATTTTCCTTCCCTTTCAAAGACGCCTCCTACAGACCCTAGCTGGAATGTCTCAAGAGGAAAGACACCTGAGAGACTGAACTTCAGGAAACAGCAACCGAAAGTGGTTCATCCTTAGACCTAGAAGAATGTGGGGAAAAAGAATGTGTCCTTGCAGACAATAATGGATTACAGGATCATCAACTGTAAGGGTGAAGTCTAAGGCAGCCTCAATGTCGCTCGACCTGTTAGGAATCCCAGATGCTAGACTGAAATCATTATAGGTCTGGATTTTGGGGTGTTGCACTTGTTTCTGTTCATAACATTGATGAAATTTATGCCCAACATATTGACACTGTCACTAAACCTGAAAGAGATAGTTGCCTTTTGTTCCACAGATTTAACTAAGGAAGCTGGAAATATGTCAGCACAGTGTCTCTGGTGGAGCCTGGAATGATAAACACACAAAACTACTGTTAAGGAAACATTCTCAGTGTAAGACATGTGACATTAATCACAAGCATTAAAAAAACTAAAAGGTAACCCGGGAAAGAAAAAAAATTACCAATGCTATAACTCCAATTGTCAAGAGCCCAGAGGCATAGAAAACAGACATGACTACAGAAGATGGTCCAACACTTCCCTGCACCTTCTCACCTGGCACCCAGAACAGCAGAACCCATAGCAGGAAAGTACATGATTTCACCTCTGAGAGCTAGATAGAGGATGCTTCTTTTTTGTTGTTGTTTGTTTTTTGCTGTGGTTTTGTTTTGTTATTTTCTTTATTCATCTCTCACACAATGCATCTGGACTATCTCTGGATTTCCCATCCTTCCTTCCTCCCTTCTTCCTAGGTACCGCCCTCCCAGATCCTCTCTCCCCTAGATTATCTGCTCCTCCATTTCCTCCTTCAGAAAAGACCAGGCCTCCCAGGGATATCAACCAAACATGGCATAACAAGATGTACTAACACTAGGCATAATCCCTCAAGTGAAGGCTGGATGAGGTAATCCAGTAGGAGGAATAGGGTCCCATGAGCAGGCAAAAGAGTCAGAGACATGCCCACTCACTCTGTTAGGAGTCCAACAAAAAAACTCAAGCTAAACAACCCCAGCATTATTCAGAGCACCTAGCAAAGACCCATGCAGGCTCCCCAGTTACCCTATGAGCTCTCCTTAGTTGATTCTGTGGACCATGTTCATCTGCAGTCCTCAATCCCTCTAATTCCTACAATCATTCTTCCTTCTCTTCTGTAGGCATTCCCTGAGCTCCTCCTAATGTTTAGCTTTGGGTCTCTGTATCTGCTTCCATCAGGTACTGCAGGAAGCCTCTCTACATCAAATGAGGGTAACAGCAGACTCTTTAGGAATAAATTGCATTGATGCTTGTTTGGTTTCTTTTTCTTTTTTCTTTTTTTGTCAGTCCTGTTTTGTTCTACTCTAAGTCTCTGAATCATCTAGCTTCAGGATCTTGACCATCCAGGCAGTGTTGAGCATGGGCTCCCTCTAGTACTTAAGCCTCAAGTTAGACCAGTCATTGGTTGGCCCCTCCCATATTACCACGTTACAATTACCACACCACATCTTGCTTCCTACAGGCATAACAGGTTGTGGGTCCAAGGTTTTGTGACTGCATTGGTCTGTTAGTTTTCTATTGTTGTGAATAGACACCATGACCACAACTACTCTTATAAAGGAAAACATTTCATTGGGGCTAGCTTACATTTTCAGAGGTTTAGTCTATTACCATGATGGGACATGGGGTGTACAGGCAGACATGGTGCTTAAGAAAGAGCTGAGGGATCTACATTTGATTCTTAGATAACAGGAAGCAAGCTGTGTGCCACATTGTGTGTAGCTTGAGCATAGGAGATCTCAAAACCACCCCCACAGTGATTAACTTCCTCTGGCAAGACCACACCTACTCCAACAAAGCCACACCTCCTAATAGTGCCACTCCCTATGGGAACCACTTTCTTTCAAACCACCATAGTTGGTATCCTAGTCCCACCATAGGGAGCCTAGCATGGTTACAAAAGATGGCTGCTTCAAGCTCCATATCCTTCATTACTAGTAATCCTTGCTAAGGTCACCGTCATAGGTTCTAGGAAGTTTCCTCTGCACTAGGGCTCCTCAGTGTACCCTAAATGCCCAGATATTCCACTAATCTCTCCCCATATTCTCTCTCCATCCATTTCTCCCAAACATTATCCCTCCTGTTCCCATCCCTACCTGCTCCCTGTCCACCCACAAAATCTATACTAATCCCCCTTCCCAGAGAGATCCATATATCCCCACTAGGCCTCTCCACCTTATCTAACTTCCCTGAGTCTGTGGATTGTAGCATGATTATTCCTTACTTCACGGCTAATACTTACTTCTACATGTAGACATATAATGTTTGTCTTCCTGGGTCAGATTTGCCTTGCTCAGGATGATTTTTTTTATATAGTTTTGTCCATTTGCATGCAAATTTCATGATGTCAACTTTCTAACAGATAAGTAAATTGTGTAAATATAACATACTTTATTTATCTCTTTTGCAGTTAGGAGTATCTAAGTTGTTTTCAGTTTCTGACTATTATGAATAAAACTGCTATGAACATAGATGACTAGTGTCCTTGTGGCAAGATGAAGCTCTCTCGGGTATATTCGAAGAATGATATAGATGGTTCCTGCAGTAGAACAATTTCCAATTCTCTGAGAAACCACCACTATACAAGTTTTCACTCCCACCATCAATAGAGGAGTGCTCTCTACCATGAGCTATAGTTTGTGTTATTGATCTTAGCGCTAATGACAGGTGAAAGATGGAATCTCAGAGTAGTTTTGATTTGCATTTTCCTGATGGCTTAGGATGTTAAGCATTTCTTTTCAATGTTTCTCAGATATTTGAGACTCCTCTAATGATAATTCTTTGTTTAAATATGTACTCCATTTTTTGTGTTACTTGGATTTTATGATATCTAGTTTCTTGGTTTCTCTGTATATTTTGAATATTAGCCCTATAACGGATGTGTAGTTGGTAAAAATCTTTTCCCAATGTGAAGGCTGCTGTTTTATCCTATTAACAGATACAAAAAAAGCGTTACAAAAGCTTTTCAGTTTTATGAAGTACCATTTACTAATTGTCAATCTTAGTGCCTGCACTCTAGGTACCTTGAAGGAGGTGGGAATGGGGAGTGGGTTGGGGGGTGAAGGCTGCAGGATGAGAGGGGGGAGAGAGGGGGAACTGTGGTTGGTATGTAAAATGAATAGAACATTTCTTAATAATAAAAAATCATTTAACATCAAAAAATGAAAATCAGAAGGAAAGGTGACAAAGTTTGGACCAATTTTATATAACATTGGCTCAAAATTTCTCAGCTCAAAAGACACTTACATTCTGCCCTTAACAGAGAGCACTACAAACTCATGAGCTACAGTTTCCAACCTGATAATCTACCAGAGAACAAAGACTGGCCCAGAGTTCACTCCGTAGATTTATGAGGCATCCTCACTGAAGCATAGGTTTATAAGGCTTTTAATGTCATTGTAAATGTAAGCCAAACAGAATCTTGAAACTACCTTTCCAAATGCTAGAGACTGCCACAAAACGCAGGTTTGAACACTGGCGGGTTCCTGGCATGTGCGTTTGGCATAAAATGAGGCGTCTGCCAGTGGCACATTAAGCTGTGTGGTAGACTTAGTCTTTACTAGTATTTAAAAAAAAGAGGTTTCTGGGCTACACACTGCTTTGATAAAAGCTTAGACCCACTATTTCTGAGAGTTGATGACTCCCAGAGCTGGCAAAAAACGTACCACTGCCATGTTGGGAACCTGAAGTGGGAAGAGCCAGCAGCCACAGTGCCAGTTCAGTCTTAGAATGGTACAGTTTAAAGCAATAGGCTCAAGGTAATATAAAAAATAAGCCACGTAAAGATGGCTACCACACAGAGAATCTGGATTATGTTGTCTTTGATATTCGTAACTGAAGAAAAACATTTGATTGCAAAAGCTGTTGAGTTATGCCAAAATGTATATTTTAAAGGTACCTTGACTTCAAAATTTGGATTTAAGGATATGTTGCTTTGGAAAAGAGGTTCTGCTTTTGTTTCCACAGAAAGACAGAGGCTGTGGATTTGTTCCAGATTAAGATACATCAGGTTTCACCAGCCAAGACCCCCTGAAAGGTCTCCGATGATACCATGGCCCAGATGATCGAACATCCAGAGTGGTTTAAAGACAACTGGTTCATACAATACAGCCTCACAGGCTACCCCATAGTCCTAAAATTTTCTTTGCGTCCCCATAAGATACAGCGCCCCCCTCCAGCAGAAAGTGGTAAGAGATGCTACGCCCAAATTCCCAAATATACCAAACTGGCTTTAAAGGTGGAATTGGCTCACTCCCTCTCTAAACCCAGACATATTGCTTAAAAAAATGGGTAAGAGATTCTTGTGTCCCAAATCAGAAGAGCCCTCTGGTGTGGGACAGAGAAAAAAAATATTTTTATTTAAAACAAGTTGATTATAAATGTGATCTCTTTCTACAAAAGAAAAGGGGATATGATATAAATATATAGGAGGATATAGAGATGATAAGATAAAAGGGTAGATTAATGAACCTACTTTTAAAGAACAACTTGTTTAAAATGTTTTACATTGGTATAGATTTTAGTTTATGTTTAAAATGTTTTGCATTGGTATAAATTTTAGTTTATTGATACAAACTTGAAGTTAATTTTGTTATACTAAATATATATATATATATATATATATATATATATATATATATATATATTTCTATTCTTGTTTGAGGTATTATGTTTAACTCATTTAAAATTATAATGGATAATTAAAAATAAATTAATAATTAGTCATTTATGATAATCATATTTGTAGCCATGTTAGTTAAGTCTTCTAGGTATACATAGATATATTTCAGATAGATAGGTAATCTTCAAACACTTCATAGACCTAGAGAATATGGCATTTAAATAACTTAGAATTCTGTTGACGTGAGACACAATTGCTCCTGGCTGCACCAATTGATCCCGAGAAAATGTTGGGCTTCTAAGACATTTCCATTTGGAAGTTTGTCTTGTTGGCACAAAATGGCCTACTGGGCAAAGAACTGCCCTTTCCTTGATGGCTGACAGTACGAATACAATGCTGTCCTTTCTGGACAAGCGGGACACAAGGAAAACGACCACTGTACTCTGCCAAGACAGAGTAAGATGGTCTTTCAGAATTCCTGCTTCTGAAAATGGTCTGTCAGATACTCTAGGCCTGTAGCCAATTTGAATGCACCAACAATGCTGAGAAACATTAGGTGACTGTCCAGGCTGCCAGCTGTCTCTGTCTACTCTTGCAAGATTCCCGAAAGTTGCTTGCATCCATCTACCATTTCTCAGGTACCATTATGTTCCTTCTCAGGTCTTTGATGTGGCTAAAGACTAGATAGTTGTAATTTGCTCAGTTATGATAAAAGATAAGTTAGATATAAAACCTTAAATTCACAAATATAAGATAGATAGGACATCTTCTTTAATATTGTAACTGTAATTCTTGCTCAATAATTGTTTTGTTATATGTAATTTTACCATGTTAAAGTTAAAACCTTCCTTTTTTTAAAAAAAAAAAAAGAAGAAAAGGGGAAGTGCTGTGGATATCACTCTATATAAATAAAACACTGATGGCCAGTGACCAGACAGGAAGTATAGGCGGGACAAGGAGAGAGGAGAATTGGGAAAACAGGAAGAAGAGGGACAGACACTGCAGCCACCGCCAGGACAAGCAGCATGTAAAGATGCCAGTAAGCTACCAGCCACGTGGCAAGGTATAGATTTATAAAAATTGGTTAATTTAAGATAAAAGAACAGTTAGCAAGAAGCCTGCCACGGCCATACAGTTTATAAATAATATAAGGGTCTGAGTGATTATTTTTTATATGGATTGTGGGACTGCGGGGCTTGGTGGAGCCTGGAGAGAAGCCCTCCAGCAACAGTTTTCTGTTGTCATAAAAACATAAAAATGTAGTTGCCAACTATTATTCCTTATCTTATAAGAATGGATTACCTATATCTTTAGATTGTATAGCATCACAGTGTTGAACTACACCTGTTATTGTTTGAGTTGCTGACTTCAGTTACATGAAAGGTGGTCAAATAAATTTAACTTTGGATTAGATAAAATTTGCTAAAATTCGTGAAGTGCCCCTATGCATATTTCTGACATTTTCCTATGTATTTATATTAACTGTGAATCTGAGCATTGATGATTATAAATTACATTATCTACAAATGCTGAAATATGTTGATACTATACTACATAGTATGAAATCAAACATTAGAACAGATTAACTTCCTTTGTCAAAATAAGCAGCATACCAATATCATCAATATGCAGATTAGCTTTCATCTTTAATAAACAGTAAAATTATACCATACCAAAAGTATTTTAAAATAAAGCTCTATGATTTATTAACAATTAATCTTTGTCTTCTATACCTAATATATTGCTTGTATGCCTGAGGTTTCAGTAAATATTTCATAAGTGATATTTATGAAGTTTCTGTGTCACCTTCCAACAGAAGGAAGCAACCAGAAGCTCTAGTCACCTATGACACCTATGAACTGCAAGGAACAGTAAGTATTTTACACTATACCTAAGTGGGCAGTAGAGACACGTGTAACTTGATGCTAAGCAACAGCTCTCTAATTGGACTTAAGACTTACTCAACAAGAGGGAAATCAAGCCTGGTATCAGAAATCTAGCCAAATATTCAGGGCTAGTGAAGTCATGGATCTTGGAGGAGACTCTAAACTCTATACCTCACTAAACCTGCGTAATCCCTAACTACATGCTAAATAATTTGTCCTTAAACCACAGATAACCATTGTCTTCACCCCTCATAAAAGAAACATCTCCTTGAAACAGATGGAAACCATTTTTGAAACCCATTCCAATCTAAATACAGGTGTGTGGGCCCAGTCCCAATACATATTTCAACAAAACAATCTCACATCTCAGGCTTAAGGAACATTGAGGAAGAGGAAAGGAAAGGTTGTAAGACCCAGAGGATCAGGGAGTTTCCTGTCAGATCATGTCTCCTAGTATGCCAGAAGTCTCACCAGCATGATTTTTATAAATTTTAATTCACTCTGTTCAGAAAAGGACTACTTTTAACATCTATTATTATTATTCTTTTATTTTACCTAGTAGCAAGAGATCTTGAAGAAGCAGAAATGTGTGGTATAAGTGACAGAAACTCTTAAGTTCTTATAAATATCAGCTTTCCCTAGATCTGTGATAGCTAGAAATTGGTCAAGTAGGGTGGCTTTTTGAGATCTTAAAGAAGATGAAATGTGTGGATAAATGACAGGAATTTTTAACTTCTTGTAAATATCAGCTTTTCTTTTCTCTGTGATAGGTAAAAGGTGATCAAGTGGGGTGGCTTTTCCACTTCTAGAGATGGGCTAGCATACATACTTCACACTCTAATACTGTGTTAGCATTAGACTCATGCTCATCATGACCTTCAAATAGAGGCAGAATTTCAGAGCTGACTTCTGTACACAACTGTGATTAGCATAAACTTTTTTGGTTTTCTTCCAAAGACAGAAAGAAATTTATACCAGTGGCTCACCAAATAGGCTGTCCACTTTCTCCTTGGCTCTTTCCATATCATATTACCCACTAGGAAATTTGCATATAGCTCCCCAGGGAGACATTTCTCTTCAAGGATTAGGAGTAATCTCAATTCTGCTTGGCTTCACTGGATGAATTCTCAAAATGAAGATCTTTATGCATAGCTTGGGTGCTAATGCTCTGGGTCCCAGGTGAGGTCAGAGATGAGGAAAGAAAGCAGCACTGGATGAGTTCTAGGACCACGCTGCTTCCTGTGTGTCTTTTGTGCACATGTGAGATGAGCAAGATTTAATCTGCAAGATGGGACAGAAATGTTTCACTTATGAAAGAAAGAGTCCACTAATGACTTTACAGAACAACAAAAGCTCTAGGAAAAAAAACAAGCAAAGTCACCCAGGAGGAACACATGCCTGGAAATAATGAAATTAAAACTTGAAATCAATAAAATAGAAACAAAGATAACAATACATTGATAAAATCAACAAAATAGACAAGCCCTTATCCAAACTAACCAAAAGGCAGAAAGAGCATCCAAATTAACAAAATCAGAAATGAAAAGGAAGACATAATGACAATGAGGAAATCCAGAAATTATCAGGTCATACTTCAAACACCTGTACTCCAAAAACTGGAAAATCTAAAAGAAACAGACAATTTTCTGGATAGGTATTACATACCAAAGTAAAATCAAGACCAGATAAACAATTTATATATATCAATAACCCCTAAGGAAACAAAAAGAGTCATTAAAAGTTTTCTAAACAATTCCACTAAAATCAGGAACAAGACAAGGCTGTCCACTCTCCCCATATATATATATATATATAATATATATATATATATATATATATATAATATATTCAATATAGTACTTGATGTTCTAGCTAGAGCAATAAGACAACAAACGGAGATCAAGGGAATACAATTTGGAAAGAAAGAAGTTAAACTTTCACTATTTACAGAAGATATGATAGTATACATAAGTGACCACCAAAATTCTACCAGGGAATTCCTACAGCTGATAAACACCTTCAGTAATGTGACAGGATACAAGATTTAATCAAAAACATCAGTAGCCCTCCTATATACAAATGATAAATGTGCTGAGAAAGAAATCAGAGAAACATCACCCTGTACAATAGCCACAAGTAATATAAAATACCTTGGGATAACTCTAACTAACCAAGTGAAAGACCTGTATGACAAGAACTTTCAGTCTATGAAGGAAGAAATTGAAGAAGATAACAGAAATTGGAAAGATCTCTCATGTTCATGGATAGGTAGGATTAACATAGTAAAGATGACAATCTTACCAAAAGCAATCTACATATTCAATGCAATCCCCCATCAAAATCCCAACACAATTCTTCACAGACCTGGAAAGAACAATACTCAACTTCATATGGAAAAACAGAACATTCAGGATAGCTAAAGGAATTCTGTACAAAAAAGCCTCCTCTGGAGGCATCACCATCCCTGACCTCAAGATCTACTATAGAACTGTACTAATAAAAGCAGCTGGGTATTGGCATGAAAACAAACCCACGGACCAATGGAATTGAATTGAAGACCCTGACATTACTCCACACACCTATTTATATCTTATTTTTGACAAAGAAGCCAAAACTATACCATGGAAAAAAGAAAGCATCTTCAACAAATGGTGCTGGCATAACTGAATGTCAACATGTAGAAGATTGCAAATAGATCCATATCTATCACCATGCACAAAACTCAAATCTAAGTGGATCAAAGACTTCAACATAAATCCTGTTACACTGAACTTGATAGAAGAGAAAGTAGGAAGTAGTCTTGAACACATCAGCATAGGAGAACACTTCCTAAATATAACACCAGTAGCACAGACACTGAAAGCAAGAATTAATAAATGGGACCTCCTGAAACTGAGAAGCTTCTGTAGGGCAAAGGACACCATCAATAAGACAAAATGACAGCCTACAGAATGGGAAAAGATTTTACCAACCCCACATCTAACAGAAGGCTGATCTCCCAAATATATAAAGAACTCAAGGAACTAGACATCAAAATAATGAACAATCCAATTTTTAAAAATGAGCTATAGAGCTAAAGAAAGAATTCTCAAAGGAAGAGTTTCAAATGACTGGAAGACTTTTAAGGCATTGCTCAACTTCTTTAGTCATCAGGGAAATGCAAGTCAAAACAACTCTGAGATACCATCTTACACTTGTCAGAATGGCTAAGATAAAAAATACCGAAGACAGCTTATGTTGGAGAGGATTTGGGGCAAGGAGAACACTCCTCCTCTGTAGGTGTGTGTGCAAATGTGTATAGCCACTTTGAAAAACAGTGTGGAAGTTTCTCAGAAAATTTGGAATCAATCTTCTTCAAGACCCAGCTATACCACTATTGGGCATATACCCAAGAAATGCTCAATCATACCACAAGAATATAGGCTCAGTTATATTCATAGCAGCATTATTTGCAATTGCCAGAACCTGGAAACAACCTAGATGCCCCTCAACTGAAGAATGGATTAAGAAAATGTGGTACATATATAAAAGGAAGTACTACTCAGCAGAGAAAAACAATGTCAGCATGAAATTTGCAGGCAAATGGATGAAACTAGAAAATATCATCCTGAATGAGGTAACCTAGACTCAGAAGAATGAGCATGGAATGCACCCACTCATAAGTGGACAACTAGATAACAACCTACAACTTCAGAGAAGCTAGCTAACAAGGAAGACACAAAGAGGGATGCATGGATCACCCTGGGAAGGGGAAATAGAGGAGATCTCCATAAGTAACCTGAGCATGAGTGGTGGACAATGGAGGGTAGTGGATGAGAACACAAAGGAATAGGATGGTCAAGCTGGAACAGGGAGGGAGGGGGAATACAATGAAAGAGATACCATGATAGAGGGAGATATCATGGGGATAGAGAGAAACCCAGAGATAGAAATTTGCCAGGAATCCCCAAAGATGACCCCAGCTTGGACTACTAGAAATAGTGGACAGGGTCCCTGAACTGAACTGGTTTACCCCAGTGATCAGATCAGTGAATACCCTAACTGTCATCACAGAGCTTTTCTCCAATGACTGATGGAAACAGATGCAGAGATCCACAACCAAATACCAGGCAGAGCTTTAGGAGTCAAGTCAAAGAGAGAGAAGAGGGATTCTATGAGCAGGTGCATGAGGATCATGATAAGAAAACCTGCAGAGATGACCAAATCAGACTAGTGGGAACTCATGAAAGTTGGATCAGTGGCTGTGGATCCTGCCTGGGACTGCACTAGGCCCTCTGCATAGTGAGACAGTTGTGTAGCTTAGTATGCTTGGGAGAGGGGCCTGGTGGTAGGATCAGAATCCATCCCTGGTGCATAAAGGGCCTTTTAAGAGCCCACTACCTGTGATGGGACACCTCGTGCAGCCTTGAAGCAGGGGGAAGGGCTTGGACTTGCCTCTACTGGATACGCCTCCCCCTGGGAGGCCTTGCCTTCTTGTGGGCAGGAGTGGGGGGTGGGTTGGGAGGACAATGCTGGGGGAGGCAGTAGGAGGGAAAAGAGGGATCTTTGATGTGTAAAGTGAATGAAAAAATAAAAACACAATCATCACAAAAAAAAGAACACAGCTGGTTATGGCAAAGCCACAACCTGAAGGGATCAAGGAATACCTTCAGAGGAAGCCAAATCTCAGGGAGTATTTGGTGCTATTTGGCTCTTTATATATCACCTGTCTTCTCCTATGAATATCATATGTACCTTCATAGAATTGCTAAAAGTGTGGACTGATCACTCTTTTGACATATACAATTGAGGTATTTAGAGAACAGCCTCAGGAAAGGCTTCCTTCCATAAGGCCCATCTGTTTCTCCCCTTTTAGCACTGGAATCAGATATCTCCCTTAGCTACATCCAAGGACAAATAGAAATAATAGTTCAGACCACCACATGCTAGTCTCCTAAATTAAGGTAAATTCCACACAGAGACACTGCCTAGGTTAGGGTGGACTGTAAGTTCATAGCTTCATACAAATTAAGCTTGGACCCTCCTTTCTTATACAGCATTAGTGATATTTACACTAACATTATAGACTCCTAACATTTTACCTAACCACTTCTAGGAATGTAGATTGAGCACATAATTTACCTTGTTGATATATTAACCAATCTTAGCTCTCAGTTAACCTTCTCCTTTACCACTCCATTTTTGGGTTGTAAAAGATAGCCTGACAGTCACTGCCTGAGGAATATTCTTACCTGCCTTTATGACCCTGTAAGAATTCAAGCCTGGTGACCTGGTGTGAGGGAGAGGATTTCTATTGCTTAGGTTTATAACTGTAAACCTCAGAGAATGAGGGGAAGACTAAATCTATTGAATAAGTGTTCAGTGTGCTGAGATTATTTTCCTGAAATTTAATTTTCGCTGTTCATAGCTTCACTTCTGGGCTCCTGGGAAGACGATTATTAAGGCTGCTCCTTCATAATTTTTGAGATTTACCATTTTGGCCTAGGATGCTATATGAAATACACTGTTAAAAGTTCTTGGGGAAGTTGTGAATGCACTTAAAATTCTTAACAAAAGACAGCTGATATATCAATAAAGCTGAATAACATCTAACACTGCTTGAGATTTGGGTTCCTCCAGAAGAATGCCATGATTTTTTCAGGGTTAGCTTTGTCACATTCAGCTAAATTCTTACTACATTCATGCAGCTTGTAACAATGAACTGCTATAAGGATTCATTTTAGGAAAGGAACTTATGAATTTGAATACAATACTTAGAGGAGAAGAGTTACCACACCATGCCCTACTTATGAGTGTAAGTTGTTTTTACATCACTGAATTTGTATTAACTTATTGTAAGTCATATAGAAATAATACAACACAATTTCTCATGAAAACTTATGTGTGTGAACTTGGAGAGCCATAAACAAAAGACATAGTCCTTGCAGTAACTCCCTTTCTGCACATACTCCGACTGCTCAAGGTTCAGCCAGGTTTTTAGTGTCTGGGACCCCTCACCAACTTAGAGCTACATGCAAAGGGTCAATGTGAACATGCAAGGCCAGCCAGCCTCCATGGCAGCTCAAGGAAAAAGCCTGGGACTTGTCCAGGCCTGCCCAAAAATGATAACTGTAACCCACCCACAACCAGTAAATTCAAAGGTACACATCCTCACCCAGTCATATGACCCAAAGACTTGTACCACCCTGCTTGCAGGTTTCCCCTTTAAAAAACCCTCACTCCGGGTGGGCGTAGAGGGTGGGTTGAGAGGGAGAGCCTGGGAGGACGGGAGAAGGGAAGAGGGGGATCTTTGATTGGTATGTAAAATGAATGAAAAAAATTCTTCATAAAAAATAAATAAGTAAAAGATCCTCACTCTGAGAGCTCAGGGCCATCCTCCTCAATGCTCTTAGTTGGAGTATTAGACACAAACCCAGCCAGGGCTTGCTTGTTATCAATAAACCCCTATGTGTTTTACATCAGATATTGGCTCTGTGGTGGTCTGGCTCAGTGGTCTTGCAATGTGGGCACAACAGTAGGACAAACACACATATTAGGTGAAGAAACCTCTTTTTCACAGCTTCTCCCTTTTTATAAACAAGACTCCTAAAATCACATGGTTGAGATGTCTGGTGAGAAACAGCTCAAGGACTGAACGTCAGTGAGCAGCAAACCTAGGAGGTTTTTGTGGAGCCCTGGAGCACTGTCGGAGGAAGCTTCCTAGTCTGTTGACAGTAATGGGTTGCAGCATCATCAGCTTCCACAGGATGGATGGTGAGGGCAAAGTCTGTGCCAGACCCACCACCACTGAATCTGGCAGGGACCCCAGATTTTAGGTTGGATGCTCTATAGATGAGGAGTGTGGAGGCTGTCCCAGTTTCTGTTGGTACAGGTTGATATAACTATAACCAGGTACAATGACACTAGCTGGCCCTGCAGGAGATGGCTGCCCTTTTCCCTAGAGACACAGGCAAGGAAGCTGAAGACTGGGTCAGGACAATGTCACCAGTAAAGCCTGGAATGATAAACACACCTTGCTATCACAGATTTACTGATTGCATCCCAGTGTAAAACCATCTCATATGTGGAATCTGTGTTAGTCACGAGCTACACTCTGAGAAGCCATATAATAAAAGAAAAACTTAAAAGCAATTAATGTCCTCATTTCAATGATCAGGACACCAAAGCATGGAAAAGAACAAGGGCTATAAAGGATGTTCCCAGCACTGCACCTTCTCACATGGAACCCAGAGCAACAGTACCCACAGCAGGAGAGAACCTGACTCCATCTCTGTGAGCTGGACTAGAGGCTGCTTCACAGGCACTGGCAAGCTGCCTTTAAAGATGACTTGAGGAATCTGAACTGTGGTTAATGTCTCAATATGCCAATCAGCTCAGAAAAGCTTGATTCTGCTCAAAGGACACCTGCTCTTGTGTCACTCTAGGGCTGATAGAATTAACTAAGAGTTCTCTAGAGTATTTTAAGTGTATCCCAAGTGATTTTGTGGCTGGCTCTGTGAAATCATCACATTCTGTTATTTTGAAGTTCCAAGTGCGGAGGACACTGCCATTACTCCTCTTGCTGAAAAAGATGTAAGTTATAGGAGCACTGTGATTACTCAGAATTTAACTTTTCAGAAGGATGTCTTTATTTGTAGTTTATGTGTATATGTGTTTTGTTTGCATGTATGTCTGTGTACCGAATGTGTGCCTGTTACCCTCAAATTCCAAAAGAAGAAATTGAATCCCTTGGAACTAGTGGGGCAGATGGTTGGGAACTACCATAGGAATGCTGGGAACTGAACTTATGTCCTCTGCAAGACCAGGAAGGGCTCTTATCCACCTCCTCCTCTAACTTATACTAAGTTTTGTATATCATAGCAACATGTCTTGCATTGTGATACTCCCCACCAAGACAAACAATTGGGTTTAATAAGATGGAGAAAGAATGAGGTGTCAGGGTTAGAGGAGAAGGGGACATTGGCTCCACTAAGAGGCTTTAATGTGAATGTCATTAGGAGCAGAAGAGGCAGTGAGCTGTGAGCATGGGATGAAGGAGGCTGGAAACCTAATTTAGAGTCAACAGGCATCACTGAGGATAAGGCAGGTCTCTTCATCTTCTCACTTCAAAGCCAATGCTGAGTCCACATGAAGCTTTCACAAAAGGGAACATTTTACCCTGTAACCAGTGACCCCTCCTCAGAATCCACAGTTCCTGTCATTCAGCATCCAGGTTAGGAATCCCAGCTTGGTCTGTGGATAGAGTGGTAGATATCCGGGCAAAGTTTCTATTCTGAAATAGAAGGTTAATGATGATGGACTTTGTGTACCTCTGGACAATCATTATCAATTCAACACAGGACCACAGCTTTTAGAAAAATCCCAGATTAGCTGAGTAGTGAGGCTGTTTCATAATGAGCATTTCTCTTCTAAACGGCACTTGAACTGGAGGCATTAAAAATGGGAAAATATTGTAAACAATGACAACCTTTCATCCCTGAATCGAAACCAACTTGGTTATAGTATACAAACCTCTCAATGTACTCCTAGATTTCGTTTGCAAGAATTGAGATGATCCTAATGTTAATCATATATACATATATACAATGTACATGTATATTATATACATGTACACATGGTAAATGAGATATATTTTAGATGTCTGATTAGTCCATTCGTTTTCATGTTGGTTAATTCTAAATTTTCTCTGGTGGTTTTCACTGTGAATCCAAGAGTGGTGCACTGAAATAGCCTCTGCTATTGTATCAGGACATATCTCACCTTCTATGTCCATTATATCCTGGTTTATTTTATAAAATTTGAGTCCCAAAGTTTGCTGTGTATACATGTGGAATTGCTATTTACTTTCAATGACTGAATTCTTGTATTGCTTTCCTTATGTGTTTGATTATGCTTTGTTTGGATTCTACTGTACCAGATATCAGCAGAGGTGTGCTTGAGCCCCCATTCTCTCGGTAGATTTATTTTCAGTATTTGACTTACAGCACATGTGTGTGTCATTCCCACTTAGGTGTGCTTCCTACACAAAGTAGACTGTTGCATATAATTCTTATTCTATTCCAACAATATTTGTATCTTTATTGCTGAATTGTAGTCACATAAGCTTATTAAGAAATGTTTTACTAATGTCTATCATTTTGCTGGGATTTCCTGATTTATTAGATTCTTTTCCATTTTCCCTACTCTTCAATTATATTGGAGTTTCTGGCTTACAGTGTTGGACACACTGGATACTTTCCTGATAGCCATTGTTCATTCATCCCTCTCATGAGACCAACATTTGTCTGTGCTCTCATGATTGAAACACTCTTTCTCCTATGTGCATAGTATTTTTATAGTATCTTCCACAGAGCTGTCTTCATGGTCATGAAATGCCTTAGTTTGTGATTGTCTTGCATTGATCTTATTTCTCCTTCAATTTAAATACAATTTTGCTGGAGATAGTTAACTTATTTAACAATTACTTACTATCAAGACCTGAAATATATTGTTCCATGCTTTTCCTGGCTTTTCTGTTTCAATGAGAGTTCAGATGTCATTGTGATGTGCTTGTCTTTGGAGTTGAGTTGGTGATTTTCTGTTTTATTTTTTAACACTGGTTCTTTACTTTGTATCTTTTACATTATAGGCACAATCTGTGATATGGGGAGGTCCTTCTCTGGTGACATCCATTTAGGCAAGTAAATGCATTTCTGCGTTTGTCACTTTTTTCTCTTTATATTAAATTTTCTGTACTCATTTCACTCAATATATTCCCTTTGTCTTTGGTTTTTATCTCAGCTCTTCTATATCCTATGATTCTTGATGTGGGTCTCTTCATCATATGCTAGAATTCTTTGACATTATATTCATGATAATTTTCTTTTACTAATAATGTTTCAATACTGTTTCCACTTCAAACTTGATCCAGGATATCTTTCTTCTGTTTTATTGAGACTATTGTTAATTTCTTTGTTCTGAGGGTTGTATTGGATACATTGAAATTTTAATTCCCAGCATTTCAATTGTGTTTTATTTTCTTTATTCACCTTTTCTGCTGAGTAGCTGATTTGTTTGCTCTATCTTGTTTATCATTGCCTGTGTATCATTAGCTTTCCTCCCTACTTCCTTGACTGAATAAATGTTTAGTTTGTATCTTTTCTGGAGAGTCATCATTTTTTAAATCTTCACTAAACATTTTAGCAATTTAGACCTTTGAGTTGACTCCTTGAGGGAATTATGATCCATTGGGGACATCATTTCTTACTTGATATTTACTGGTCTTGTGTTTCTTTGTTATGATTCATGACTCTTGGCTTAAGTACCCATCTAGTTTATTTGAGGCTTTTCTAAATAGCAACCTACACTCAAGTGTCTCATTAAAAAAAAAAAGAAAAGAAAAGAAAATGGAATGGATAGGTATATTATGGTAGATTATTGTATATACTAGTAAACAAATTTATTAAAATAGCAGCCTTAGATAATTTGCACTGTAATTTGCACTGTTATGGATTCTTATATGTTGATATAAATGTAAACTATTTTTATATTCCTATTTAAGATAATTTGTATATTGATACAAATACAGAACTATATTTGTTATAATGTACATATATTTCTACTCTTATTTGAAATATTTGTATATTGATACAAATGAAAATTTATATCTGTCATATTGCATGTATGTTCTACTTCTGTTTAGGATATTCTGTATATTGACATATATTTAATATTATTGTCATATTATATATCATACTATACATTCCTACCTCTGTTACAAATACCTTGTGTATTGTCACAATTTTGAAGTCATTGTCCTTTACCATACATTTGCTTATAGACTGTTTACCTTGTTTACTTGAAGTCTTAGTCCTTAGGTTATTTCAGTAGATAAGACTTGTAGATTTATAGTCACCTATGCTTGTCGTCTCTATAGTTACGTTAGTTAGGTTATCCAGATTTACAGATACATAGGTCAGATGGACAGGTAATCTTCAAACACTTCATAGACCTAGAGAATATGGCATTTAAATAACTTAAAATTCTATTGACATGAGACACAATTGCTCCTGGCTGCACTAATTTGATCCCGAGAGAATGTTGGGCTTCTAAGACATTTCCATTTGGAAGTTTGTCTTCTTGGCACAAAATGGCCTACTGGGCAAAGAACTGCCCTTGCCTTGACGGCTGACAGTACGAATACAATGCTGTCCTTTCTGGACAAGCGGGACACAAGGAAAGCGACCACTGTACTCTGCCAAGACAGGGTAAGATGGTCTTTCAGAATTCCTGCTTCTGAAAATGGTCTGTCAGATACTCTAGGCCTGTAGCCAATTTGAATGCACCAACAATGCTGAGAAACATTAGGTGACTGTCCATGCTGCCAGCTGTCTCTGTCTATTCTTAAAAGATTCCCAAAAGTTGCTTACATCCATCTACCATTTCTCAGGTACCGTTATATTCCTTCTCAGGTCTTTGATAGGATTAAAGACTAGCAGTTATAGTTACAACTTAGTATATTTATAATATCTTGACAAAACATATTAAGTATTAGATTCAGGTTCTTTAGGATAGGACACCTTTTGGAATGATTTTTGTAACATGCCATTTACCTACACTCTAGACTTCTCTGGATTTTAGTATGTGTTTCTTGCTTGATATTGTTCTCATTGGTTGTAGTTCCATCTTATCTAGGTCACTATCCTCATTGTTCCTGGACAATCTTTGATGACTATTCCTTTGATTATAGTCTTGTATTAGGTTAAAACCTTCTTATTTAGACAAAAGGGGGAGATGTAGGGGGAAGCCATTCCAGCTTTGATCTGGAAGTTCCAACCCCCATTAGCTTCAAGAACTGTCACGTCTACAAAACGGGGTCAAGAGAGGACCCAGAAGACCCAAGATCCAGATGTGCCAGCTCTCTTGGTTCCTGGTTCCTGGACGCTGGACATAGACCAAGCAGAGTTCTCCAGAGAACACCGCCGGACTGTGCTACACCTTTTCCAGATCCTGTAAACTATCCATTCACTTGTAAGTTACTCCACAAAATAAACCTCCTTTTTAACTATGTACAGTGGCCTTAATAATTTCACCAATAATTTACTGCCCAGAATCACTCAGAGAACCACTCAGCTTTAAGGAATTGGGAGATCTCCAGCAATTTTATGAAGCCTGTAACATACTTGTTCCCTGCCAATCTCCAAAATAGGTGCTCAGTAAGTTCCTTAATCAGAACATAGACATGATTAGTTAGCACATTTTTCACATGGGAGCACAAAATATTCCCTTCTGAAAACATTAAGCTTTATTAATTGATACAAAATGTAAAGACTGGAAGGCAGAATCTGCTGACACAGAATTGTATCCAACATTAGTGTGAAGGGAGTATTCTCAGTTTCCACAGTTGGAAATCAGATATGGAGAGTTCAGAGGGAGATGTGGTCCCAGAAACAAAGGGAAGAACTATCACATTTTTTCTCCTTTGCTGGTCCTAAGTATGTGAATTCTGGGTATGTGAAGTTCATGTCTCTCTGTATCTATAAATGTATATGTACATGTGTATATGTGCATATATATGTATGTATATGTATGTGATGGATGGGTCGGTGTGGGTGGGTCTGTATGTATGACAGAGACAAAGAGATAAAAGTAAAAGAAACTAGGGAAGAAAAGACAGCAGGAAGGGGAAGGGGAAATGGAGAAGGTTAGTGCATATGGTCAAATTATATGATATACTAGAAAAACACAGCTTTTAAGAAAATTGTGTACAATGGATTTACATCAATAACAATATTTTAAGAGTCAGCAAGATGGATCAGATGGCAAAGACATTTGCCACCAAGCCTGATGAAAAATCTGATTTTGATCCTCAGAACCCAAGTGACAAAGAGACAATCAAGTCCAAGTGTCCTCTGACCTCTACAACTATGCCATGTCACTTGTGCACCTAGAAACATACACACATAGACACAGACAGAGGTAATTAATTAAATAAATGTAATAAAATTTAAAAGAATTTATGTAAAAGAAAAAATAGAAGAAATGGGTACCAGTAAGAAAGTAAGAAAGCACTCCAGAATCTATAAAAAGCTGGAAACACTCTTTCTACAGCCTCCAACAGAAATACAGTTTGTCATCATCATCACTTCAGCCCATGGACTCTTATGATGGACACCAGAACTCCAGAACTATAAAAAGATAATTTCCTCATAGTCAAGCAATAGAGTTTTGGGTTATAGGTTACAGAAATAATAGAAAAATACTATTGACTTCTCCATTGCATTTTCATATAAAGGTTTTTCATATAAAAAAAAACATAGGAGACATTGAACCCGTCATATTTTGCTGGTCTCAGCAAACATTTTCATCAATGTTTCAGGCTCACTGACTCTCAGCCAAAAGGGGGAAATGGAAGCGCACAGGTGTAGGGCTGTGTGGGGCAGGCAGCTGCTGAGACTCTTAGAGGAGGTTTTTGTTGGAGGCTGAAGCACTGTGGGAGGAGTATTATAAAACTGCTGACAGTAATAATCTGCCAGGTCTTCAGCCTGGACACTGTTGATGGTGAGAGTGAAATCTGTCCCAGACCCACTGCCTATGAAGCGATCAGGGACCCCAGTGTCCTGAGTGGATGCTAAGTAGATCAGCAGTTTAGGAGCCTGCCCTGGTTTTTGCTGGTACCAGGCTAAGGCGTTCTTCTGGAGGAAGCTTGAATAAAGACTCTGACTGGACTTGCAGCTGATGGTGACCTTCTCTCCCAGTGACACAGCCACGAAGGATGGAGACTGGGTCATCACGATGACTGCACAGGCACCTTCAATCAGGAAAACAAGTGATCATGCATAATAAAAAAAACACAGAATTTAATACACATGAAATTTGTCATTTAGTGTCCTTGTAATGCCATATTGTCAGAGTATTATTGCATAAAAATATTACATCCTGGCAGACACTGTAAATTTTTTATATACAAAAAAATGACTCTAAAAAGATTATAATACCTATCAATTTCTTATCAGACACACAAAGGAGCAGGGACATGAGGAACTGCTTCTGTGACTCCATTTTGCTCTCCCTGCCTGTCTAACACTGCTCAGTATTAAAGATCTGACTGTAAAGATCTGGTTTATAAATTCTGAGTAGCTGAGCTGGGCTGGAGGGGCCATGCAAAGCAGTCAGGAAATACAAAGGCAGATGCCTGGGCAGTGTGTGTGACAGCGGCTGGTGTCAATCAACAGGCAAATATACCATCACAAAGAGCATGAGAAATCACTAAAAGATATTGGCTTATAGCTCTCCAACAGAAATCTACTAGGATCTCTAATAATAGAAGCTTTGGTTAAAAATCCAAGACATATTTAAATCGGGTGACTTGCGCAGAAACATTAGGAGAGCTATCTCAAATTGACAGTCCTAGGGAAATGATGTGTTCAAAAAATTACAACAACAAATTAGGAAACAGAGTAAAAAAACATGCAATAAAAGAAAGGAAATAGAGAAGGAAAAAAGAGGAAAGCCAAAAAATAAGAGAATTAATCCTAATTATTTTCATTTCTCCCATCTCCAAAACAACTCTTACAGTAAGGACAAGGAATAGTACCTTGGACATTTGGGTTCCAGTTTCTGGACCACACATTGAAGACAGATATAAAGAGAAGTTCATAATTGCTCTGGGGACATTAAATTAAACCTGAGATCAGAGGAACTTTAATCTCAAAGCAAAGTTAAACCCAACAGAAACTAACACATATCCTCCCTACAACTTCAGGTCAAAAAGACAACTCTACATTGGGGGAATGGAGAGGAACAAAGAAAAAAGATTTCTTCAAGAATTCATCGAAGACATACTTTGCCAAGAGTATTTATTCCAGAAATGCATATTCTAGGATAATTTAGATTAGCAGTATTAAAACTGGGTTAATGCTATGGGATAATGCTTTTGTATATTGGTCTAATAAAACATAGTTTGGCCAGTAGCCAGGAAGGAAGTATAGGTGGGATAAGCAGACAAGGAGAATTCTGGGAAGAGGAAGGCTGAGTCAGGAGACGCTAGCCTGCTGTCCAGGGAGCAGCATGTAATGGCATACAGTAAAAGCCACGGAACACGTGGCGATATATAGATTTACAGAAATAGGCTGAGTTTAAGTGTCAGAGCTAGTCAATAGTAGGCCTGAGCTAATGGCTGAGCAGTTTTAATTAATATAAGGCTCTGTGATTTCTTGGGTCTGAGTGGCTCTAGCCCCAGTTGACAGGAGAACACTCCAGCTACAGGTTAAGATGGTCTTGCTGACAGAATGAACAGGGGAAAACCCTTCCCAGCAGGGGGAACAACCATCCTAAATCAATTAACAATTATACAGAAACCAATAGACCTCAACATCAGAGATGGTTCCCATCCATTGGAAAAAAATGTTTGAATATGAATAAAAATCAATTGCAAAACAGAAATCACAGAACCTGTCTGGACTTCAGGTTAGTGGACTCTGAAAAGATATATAAAAAGTTAACTATAAACCCAGTATTATGTATAAACTACAAAAACACAGAAAAATAAATGAATCATTAAAATTTCATGGTAAGGAGTCAAGGTTCACATCTGAAATCCCACAACTGGGGAGATAGAAGCAGGAGAATGGGGCATTTGAGGCCGAACTAATCTATGAATGGAAACAATCTCTCAAAAATATGTATTATAAATCAACTGGCTACAAAGCAGCTCATAGCATTTGATATGCAAAACAAAGTAGTTATCTGACATTAATGTTTAATCATTAAGCCAAGAATACTACTGAAAAATAAGCATTTAAGTAACACACGCTTACCTTTTATTTTACATTTTATACATCTACTTTTTGTGCACAAAATGTTAAATTACTTCTGATGAGTGTTTTCAGTTCTCCCTGTCAACTACAAACACACCATCATATGAGAGAGATAAAGAGGGTGTGGATTAAGAAAGTTCCCAACCTCAAGGTCAAGAATTTGACAGATGAGTAACTCTGCCCTGTCAGTGTCTAACAAGTTGTCATGTGCTCTAGATCTTTGCTAAACTTTGCACTTGGCTCTGTGACAGCTGCAGTGAGCTCAGATTGTGCTTCATGTCATTCACTGCTGCTCATTCAGATTAGACACATGGAGACTGGGGTCTTATAAATCCAAAGTCTCCTGCATTTAATCATGTGCTTCTCACACTGTGTATGGGGGGAGCATGACGACTAAAGGGGAAAAATTCCTGTGTTCTTTTATGTGTAATAGAAAAAGCCAGACAGTCCTTAGTCCTTAGCTTTGCCCACAAATCAAGTTTCTACACTGTGCTGGTGCATTAGATTCCTTGGGCCTGGATTAAAAGTGAACAAACTACAAACCTACTGGCTGAAAACAACATAGATAAATTTGCTCCTAGTTTTGATCTAGGAAGTCTGATGTTGATGATCTTGAGCTCATGGGACACAGCATTCTCTTCCATGGGTACCACTGTGGAATGAGGCCCAGGGAAGTCCTATTTCATCTGTAAAATAAGCAAAATGGAGGAAGATGTTGTCATTTATTATGGTGGAAAAGGCACTCAATCTCTACATACAGGACAGTAGCCTAAAATGCAAACCTCCCTAAGTAAATGGTCCAAATGCTATCACGTTACTGATCTTTTGCACATCATTGAATATTTCCTGACATTGTGTGAGAGGAAGAACAATAGACCAACAAGTTACAGCTGAGTTCTGTACACCATGGGAAATCAGCTTCATTCAGGCAAAACCTTAATGGTCCTTTCAGCTCCACCATCCTCAGTATGGAAAAATGAAGCAGAAGAATAAACATTATCCAATCTTTTCTAAATAAATAGATATGATTGAAGGTAAGGGGAGTTCCAGGGTATCAATAATTCTTATTGTTCTGAAGTTGATTAGTGACTTTAACATGATTTTTTATGCCTTCTTGTCAGGGACAAGGGCAGAATCTCTAGTTTGGAAAAATACAGACCCCCGATAAGACAGGGAACTAGATCAGCTTACAGTCAGGTTGCCTAGCAACAGGACATTGAGTCAGAGCCCTTGACCCTTTCACCCTGTAAACATCCTATGCAAACATCCTGTTAGCTTGCCCCACCTTATGCAGATGACAGCTTCTTGCTCCCCCCACCATGCAGGAACTATATAAACCTTTCTGGAAGAAAATAAAGTTGGACCTTGATCAGAATCTAGACTTAGTGTATTTTCCTTTGTATCTCCTGTCCCTGCATAGGGTGGTTGAGAACCCATTGTAGCCCTGCAGGCGGGGCAACTGACGCCCAATGTGGATGAAACCACCTCTTGAGGATTCGGAACGTCGTCTCCCGGAGGAAGACCAAGGCCTTGGTGAAGTTGTTGGATCCCCCTGAAATCACCCAGTTCAGGTCCTGGAGGAGAGTGGAGACAATGTAGGTAAGAAATTGACATGCCATCGGACAGGCAATGTCGTCACAAGATTTATTCCTTTCTGGCCTAGAAGAGGCCCCCAAGATACAAAGAATTAGGATAAAGAAAAAAGATCTTAAAGCCTTTTTTGATTATATTATAGACACATGTCCTTGGTTCCCCCAAGGAGGAACCATAGATGAAAAAAGTTGGGCACGTCTAGGAGAATGTTTAGATGATTTCTACAGAACTTTTGGACTAGAGAAGGTTCCCATCACCACATTTTCTTACTGGAAGCTTATTAATGACATTCTTAGGGTCTATAAATATTCCCCTGACATACAAGAGCTTATTAATATAGGAGAAAAAAATCTTAAAAGAAGCCTTTCACTCCCCTTCTACCTGCCCTAAGACACCCCCCCCCAAGTGCTTTCCCAAGCACCTTCAGTCTGTCCCTCGGATCACATCCTGTTCTCTATGGAAGAGGGGATGCTCACGACTTTTAAACCTAACAATCCCCAGGAGTCACTCCTGCCCATCTTTATCCCTCTGCTAATAATTTTACCTATAACTCACCTCCAGACCCCACCAAGGAGGCTTCCCTAGAGAAAGGGGCGGCCCATTACCATAATCCAGACTGGCCCCCCTGCAAAAATCTCCCCTTAAAACAGGAGTCCTTGGGCCCTTTTATACCATCTCAAAAATCTCTGGCGGTGCCCCCTCCCTATGTTTCTTTCCATTTTTGCGGGCCGTACTTGATGAGTTAGTTCCCCCTGTCCCTGATCTAGGCTCACTGTGAAGGGCCCTCCAGGCTCACAGGGAACATGTTGAACTTTTAAGGGAATTGAAAACTCTTGACAAAGAACTTAAAGATCTTGCCCTTGAAGTGGTGGCTCCTGGCCCACTAAAACCATTTCAAAAATCTAGTAAATTAAAAAGTAAGCCTCAGCATGTCCTGGCATTTCCTGTTACCCAGAGCCAGACCTTTGGGGACTCATCTGAGGTGGCTGCCCAGAACGGCCCCTCAGGGGCTTTGGAAGATAAAAATGAGGGGGGGGAGGGGGAGGAGCCGAAGCCATCTTCAGAGGATCCCCCACCAAGACAGATTTATCACAAATTAAATTTCCACCTTGTTGAAAAGCTGAAATCCACCTGTGCTCGGTATGGTCCTACAGCTCCTTTTACATTGGCCTTGGTGGAAAACCAGAGCGAACATTGGTTAACTCCTAATGACTGGTATTTCCTTGCCCATGTGGCTCTTTCTGAGGGTGACTTTGTCCTCTGGAAAACAGAATTTACAGAAAATTGTCGAGAAGTTGCTCAAAAAAATATTGAACAGCCGTCCTCAAAAAACTTGGATGCTAAAGAAACTCCTTGACAACCCCCCTTATGATACAAATGCAGCACAGGCAAAATTCCCTCCTGGCCTCCTGGCCCAGATTCAAAACGTGGGGGTCCAGGCCTGGAAATGCCTGCCCCAAAAGGGTTCAGCTACCACCACATTAGCAAAGATTCGTCAAGGCCCTGATGAATCTTTTAGTGACTTTGTTTCTCGATTAAATGATGCAGCTGAGAGACTTTTGGGGCCAAAGGAACACGAAAGCACTTTGTTAAACACTTGGCCTTTGAAAATGCAAACCCTTTGTGGATTTCTGTGGGCCTCTTTAGCTCTTTGTTTCTTCCTTTCCTCATGTGGTCTTCATTTACCATGGTCTCCTATTCCTTGTTCTCCCTCTCTTTTGTTGATCCAGCTAGGATCTCCCGCTCTCTTTCCCTCGACCCTCGCCCTTCATTGCTCCCACGCATGTCCAGGCTGTTCATGCAGATCTCATCCATTTCTCCATGTCGTTCTTGGGGTCCCATTTTCCAGGTAGCCTCACTGGTGATGTGAGTAGCAGTCCAGTCATCCTTGTTCCACTTCTAGCATCTTCCTATGAGTGAGTACATACCATATTTGTCTTTCTGAGTCTGGGTTACCTCACTCAGGATGATTTTTTCTAGATCCATCCATTTGCCTGCAAACCTCATGATGTCATTGTTTTTCTCTGTTGAGTAGTATTCCATTGTATATATGTGCCACAATTTATTTATCCATTCTTCAGTTGAAGGGCATCTAGGTTGGTTCCAAGTTTTGGCTATTACAAACAATGCTGATATGAACATAGCTGAGCAAGTGCTCTTGTGGTTTGATTGAGCATTTCTTGGGTATATGCCCAGGAGTGGTATAGCTGGATCTTGGGGGAGATTGATTCCCAATTTTCTAAGAAAGCGCCATATTGATGGTTGAGAGACATCGGGACGGACCTACTCTGGTGATGGGATGGCCAAACACCCTAATAGTTGTGCCAGAAACCCCATCCAAGGACTGAGGAATCTGGATGCAGACATCCATGGCTAGGCCCCTGGTAGAGCGCTGGGAGTCTAGTTAGTGAGAAAGAGGAGGGTTTACATGAGCGAGAATTGTTGAAAGCAAGGTTGGATAAAGCACAGGGACAAATAACCAAATGAATGGAAACACATGAACTATGAACCAAAGGTGGAGGGGCCCCCAACTGGATCAGGCCCTCTGAATAGGTGAGACAGTTGATTGGCTTGATCTGTTTGGGAGGCATCTAGGCAGTGGTACCAGGTCCTGGGCTCATTGCATGAGTTAGCTGTTTGAAACCTGGGACTTATGCAGGGATGCTTGGTTCAATCTGGGAGGGGGGGACTGGACCTGCCTGGACTGAGTCTATCAGGTCGATCCCAGTCCTCAGGGGAGACCTTGATCTGGAGGAGGTGGGAATGGGGGGTGTGCTGGGGGAAGGTGAGGGGGGCAGGAAGAGAGTGAACAAGGGAATCTGTGGCAATATGTAGAACTGAATAGTATTGTAAAATAAATTTTAAAAAAAGATATTTTTCCATATGCAATAAAATAAGATTAAATAAATAAATAAAATAAATGAATAAATAAATAAATTTAAAAAAAAGAAAGAAAATGCAAACCCTGCCTGCCAGGAAGTCCTCCGTCCTCATAAAAACAGAGTGGACCTGTCTGAATATGTCAGACTCTGTTCGGGTGTGGTGCCAACCATGCCATGGGATTAGCCATAGGTGCTGCCCTGAGGGCTTCACAACAGCCTGGGGCCCGCACCTGTTATTTCTGTAAACAACCCAGACATTTCGCTAGGGAATGCCCCCAGAAAGGTCACAGCCTAGAGCCCTTAGCCCAGCTGGCTCAGGAACGCCTGGTTAGAGCTGTAAATATACCTGATCTGCCCAGGAAAGATAGCCCCTCTCCTGAGGAAACTTCTTTTGTTTTAAATGCTGTTCCTCCAGCAAGCTATCCAGGCTGTTGTCTTCACCCCTGCCAGCCCTTTAGCTCTGTTATCACTCTGCTCAGAATTCCTGTGGGGGACAGTGGGAACTTTACAGCAAACTGTGTTTGAGACCTTTCACACAGTATACAAGTCCCATAGTCAATCATGTTCTGGGCTGAGCAGGGACACTGCTTGTCACAAGTCCATATACAACATGATTTAGTTACTCTAGCACTGGATATATTCCTGAACAAATGTAAATCTTCATAAAACAAATGTACTTCCACATCCATGTTTATTGCTACACTATTCACAATAGTAAGAATTTAAATCAACACAGTGTCTCTCAACAGGTAAATAGATTTTTTTAAAAAGGTACATATGGCAAAGAAATTCATACAGGTATAATAAAAATAGAAATTACATAAAAGTGTTATTTTTTTCTCTGTGGCTCAATATATAGATTCCACTCAAAAAGATGCATTGTGTAGGTGAATACAATATTTATTATTCTTCATTTGGGGATGGAGCTCAGCCAACTTCTCCTGGTCCAGGCTGATTAGTGGCAGTGTTGAAATCTTCTACATCCTTGGTGTTTACCTTACTGCATGTCCCATCAGTATCTGTGACAGCCATTGGGCAGGGTGGCACATGAGTGGTTGAGTCAGGACATTTGTAAAGTCAAGGTAATCTTAGAAAACTTAGTGAGATCAAACAGAAAAAAAAAGGTTGTACTGCTCTTACAATGAGACCTTTGAGAACCCAGATGAGAATGCAACCTTGAAAACACCTTGGCTATAACTTACTAGAACCTGAGGAGAGGACCCAGTCATACCCTGCTCAGATAATTATGCTGAGCTCATAAGTCACTGAGTTTGTGATAACTTCTTGTGTAGTACTAGCAAAGTCATACAATACAATACATACATACATACATATATACATACATACCATCCTGAGATAGAACTGTAACTTGAAAAACTCAGAGATGTACATTTGAGGATGATTATGTTGAGTTTTTCACTCCACGTGGGGAGGATACAAAAGCCCAAAGAAGGTTCATGAAGAAGTGAAGAGTGTCTATGAAGTAAAACTCCCAAGACCATGGCTTGTACACTTGGGCCTCTAGAGTTTATGTACCTGCAGTGGGAGAACAACGGGAATATGAAAAGGACCTGGGTGAGTGTCATGAAATTAAGCAGTCAGGATGAAGAGGCTGGTGTTCATAGTCACTGTGTGCTAGATAGTGATTTCCAGGTCAGCTCAGGATATATAGTGAGAATTTGTACTCTTCCACCTAAGAAGACAACAGAAAATGGACCAGGCAAGAAGAGAATGTGACCACATTGTGGAAGATATTATAGAGAAATACGTGAGTATTGGACAGGGGGAAAGAACAGCTAATGAGTCTAAGCCCATGAATGAGCATCTGATGGGCACAGAGAGGCAGATCAGAAGCTAGGCAGTAAGTCAGCTGCAGTAAGTGATCTGCTTAAGAGGGACTTTGAAATCTCAAGCAAATAGAAGTGGAAATGTGACATCACAGTGTGCATGTCAACTCCTGTCTTCAGTAGCTTCAGTAACTGTGAAGCCTCTGTGAAAACTCAGGTGGATCAGGATTCTATCCTGGCACATGAAAGGTTGAGTGAGAACATTTGCAAATTCAAGGTAATCTTGGGAAACTTCATGAAACCTTATTTTAAAATTAAAAGAAAAAACAGTTGTGTCAACGTCCTCAGTGGCCCTAGAAGGAGATTCTTTTCAGTACCTAGATGAGAATGCAGCCTTGACAACACCTTAACTGTAGCCTATGAGAGCCTGAAGAGAGAACCCAGACAAACCCTGCCCAGAATATACCTGTTAGGATTGTAGTCACAATGTTTGTGCTAATTTATTGAGCATCAGTAGGAAAGTAACACAATATGGTTTCAATATCCTGAATTGGAATTAAACTTGAAAAACTCAGAGACCTGTATCTCAGAAAAATTGCTGGGGATTATTCCATTGAGCTTTCTCACTCCACATGGGGAGGATGCAGAAGCCAAAAAAAGGCTCATGTAGAAGTGGAGAATGTGTACAAAGTAAACCTTCAATGATCATGGCTGTGCACACTTGGGCCTCTAGAATTCATGCACCTGAAATGGTAGAACAACTATAAAATGGAAAGGAGCTGGACATGGTGACATGTTATCCAGCAGTCAGGGAGAAGGGGCAGGTGGGTTTCAGGTTAAGGGTCACTAGGAACTAAATAGTGATTTCCAGGTCAGCTGGTGATATATATATATATATATATATATATATATATATATATATATATATATATATATGACACTTTGACACTCACCCCATATTAAAAGAAAGAAAAATATAAAGCAGTCAAGAAGAGAATGTGACAACAATGTGAAAGATATTATAGAGAAAGGTGGGAGTATTGGACAAGGAGAAAAGAACAGCTAATGAGTCTAAGACTGTGGATGAGCATCTGTGATGGACACAGAGATGCAGAACAGAATACAAGCAGTAAATCAGCTGAAGGAGGCTTTTGTGTGTGGTCTGCTGAAGAAGGACTTTTGAAATCTCAAGAAAATAGAAAGAAATGTGACATTAGTTTGAGAATGGCAGCTATGTCTGCAACACCACTAACAATCTTCAGTGCTCAAGCTCTGATTATTTTGAGAGACTGAGGAAAGGTTCCTGTAAGTTAAATTGGTTGTCTACTCAGTCTATTGAACACACAAATTCACCTACAGGTGCATGCATTCACACATATGTGTGCACAAACATATGATATTTTGAAAAGGAAATCTTTAATAAAGAAGCAAATTGAAAAGTTATAAAGCATCTATCTGTGTTTGGACAAACACTCATATCAGTTTAAGAAATCTCTGCTTCACAGCTTCAGCTTTTTTACAAACAAGATTTCTAAAATCACATGGTTGAGATGTGTGAGGAAAGACAGAGCTAAAATTGAGACTCAGTAAGGAGCAACAGGATTTTGTTTAGCCCTGGAGCACTGTAGGAGGAAATTTCCTGTTCTGCTGACAGTCGTAGCTTACAGCATCATCAGCCTCCACAAGATAAATGGTGAGGGTGAAGTCTGTCCCAGACCCACTGCTGCTGATCCTGGAAGGGACTGAAGATGCTAAGTTGGATGCTCCATAGATGAGGAGTTTGGGGGGCTGTTTTGTTTCTTTTTGTGCCACTGCATATAATTACTACAAAATAAATGGACACTTTCACTGGCCTTGCAGGAGAAGGTGGCCATCTACCCTAGAGACACAGCCAATGAAGCTGGAGATTGGGTCAGCACAATGTCCCCAGTGGAACCAGGAATGACAAGCACACATTGCTGTCACAGATGTACTGAAAGCAACCCAGTGTAAAACCACCACATACGTGGAATCTGTGTTAGTCTTGAGCTACACTCTGAGAAGTCATAAAATAAAAGGGAAACTTAAAACCAATTAAAGGTCATCATTTCAATGATCAGGACACCAAAGCATGGAAAACAACAAAGACTACAAGGGATGTTCCCAACACTGTACGCTCTCACCTGAACCCAGAGTAGCAGTACCCACAGCAGGAGAACAGCTGACCCCATCTCTGAGGAGAGGCTGCCTCATGGGAACAGGCAAGCTGCCTTGTCTCAATATGCACATCAGCCAAGAAAAGCTTGATTTGATGCTCAAAGGACACCTGCTCTTATGTTACCCTGTGGCAGTTAGAATGAACAAAGGATTCCCTGGAGTATTTTAAGTGTATCCCAAGTGATTTTGTGGCTGGCTCTGGGGAATCACAGTCTGTTACTTTGAGGTTCTATCTGGGGAGTGCACTCTCACTGCTCTGCATGCTGTGAAGGATTTGAGTTGTTTTTCCATTTTCCCTACTCCTCAACTTTATTAAGGTTTTCTGGCTTTTAGTGTTGGACATACTAGATTCCTTTCCTGATAGCCATTATTCATCTATTTCTCTCATGACCTGTACATTATATCTGTACCCTCCTGATTGAAACACTATTTTTTCTGTGTGCATAGTATCTTATTGTCTCTTCTGAAGTGCTGTCTTCATGGTCATGAAACATCTTAGTTTTTGATTGTCTTGTAATGTTCTTATTTTCCCTTAATTTATAATACAATTTTGCTTTTTTACTGCTGATTAATATTACATTGTGCAAATGTACCACATTTTCTTTATCCATTCTTCTGTTGAGGGGCATCTAGGTTGTTTCCAGGTTCTGGCTATCATGAAATTTGAAGGCAAATGAATGGAACTAGAAAAAAACCTGAGTGAGGTAACCCACAGACAGAAAGACAAACATGGTATGAACTCACTCATAAGTGGATATTAGACATAAAGCAAAGGGTAACCAGACTACAATCCACAACCCCAAAGGAGCTCAGTAACAAGGAGGACCCTAAGAGGGACTTGGATAAATCTCCCTGGGAGAGGGAATGAGATAAGATCTCCTGGCTGAAACTGGGAGCATGCATAGGGAGGAATGAAGGGGAAGGCAGATAGGAACATGAGGGAACAGGACTGTTGATTTGGGGCAGGGACAAAGAAGGAGAACAAGGAAAGAGATATCTTGATAGAGAGAGTCATTATGGGATTAGGGGGAAACCTGGTGCTAGAGAAATTCCCAGGAATCCACAAGGATGAACCCAGCTAAGGCTCCAAGCAATAGTGAAGAGGGTGTCTGAACTGGCCTTCCCCTGTAATAAGATTGGTGAGTACGTTCATTGTCATCATAAAACCTTGATCCAGTAACTGAAGGAAACAGATGCAGAGATCCACAGCTAAGCACTGGGCTGAGATTCTGGAGTCCAGTCAAAGAGAGGAAAGAGAGATTTTATGAGCAAGAGGGGGTCAAGAACATGATGGGAAAACCCAGAGTCAGCTGACCCAAGCTAGCGGGAGCTCAAGGACTGTGGACTGACAGGGAAACTGCACAGGGCCTAACTAGGTCCTCTGAATGTGGGTGACATTTGTGTAGCCTGATCTGTTGTGGGGCCCCTGGCAGTGGGACCAGAATTTATCCCTAGAACATGAACTGGCTTTTTGGAGCCCACTCCCTATGCAGGGATACCTTGCTCAGCTTTGATGCAGGTGGGAGGGACTTGGTCCTGCCTCAATTTCATATGCCAGACTTTGTTGACTCCCCATGGGAGGCCTTACTCTCTCTGAGTAGTGCATGTGGAGTGGGAGGGAAGGGGGAGTAAGAGGAGGGGAAGGAGGAAGAACTATGGTTCCTATGTAAAAAAAAATTTAAACAAAAAAAAAATACAATTTTGCTGGACATAGGTAACCCATTTAACAATTACTTACTATCAAGACCTGAAATATATTGTGCCATGTTTTCTGGACTTTAAGGTTTCAAATGAGAGTTCAGACATCATTCTGACAGATTTGTCTTTGGAGTTGAGTTGCCATTTGTCCATTATATCATTGGACTTGGATTTTTTCCTTTGTACTTTTTACATTATAGATACAATCTGTGACATGGGGGTTCTTCTCTGGTGTCATCCATTTAGACAACTAAATGCCTTTCTGTGTTTGTCACTTTTTTCTCTTTATATGAAATTTTCTGTTCTCATTTCACTCAATATGTTCCCTGCTATGGATATTGCTATAAGTAAATAAGTCTGATTGGCCAATAGCCAGTCAGGAAGTATAGGCAGGACTAACAGAGAGAAAAATTGAGGAAGGAGAAAGGAGAGGAGAAACTGCCTGGAGCTGCCGCCAGGACAAGCAAGATGTAAGGTACCAGTAAGCCGAGCCACATGGCAAAGTATAGATTAATAAAAATGGGCTGAATATAAGAGTGAGAGCTAGACAATGATAGGCCTGAGCTAATGGCCAAGCAGTTTAAATAATGTAAGAGTCTGTGTGTTTATTTGATAAGTGGGCTCTGGGACTGGTGGGACTTGGGAGCTGGAGAGAAATTCTACAGCTACAAATGGTACCCAATGGCTCGAGTTTTCACCTTAAACCTGAGAATATTTAATATCCAATTCTAAACAGAGCCAAAACCAGGTTCCTGCTTCATGTCTCATACAGGCAGCTAGACGCTGCAAAACATGGGTTTGAACACTGGCGGTTTCCTGGCATGTGCATTTGACCAGCAGTATGGCAGTAATGAGGCGTCTGCCAGTGGCACATTACGCTGTGTGGTAGATTTAGTCTTTACTAGTATTAAAAAAAAAAAAAAAGGTTTCTAGGCTACACGCTGCTTTGATAAAAGCGTAGACCCACTATTTCTGAGACTTGATGGCTCACAGAACTGGTGGAAAACGTACCACCACCATGTTGGTAAGCTGAAATGGGCGGAGCCAGCAGCCCCATTTCAGTCTTACAATACTGCAGTTTAAAATAATAGATTCAGAATAAGACTGATTAAGATAAAATCATTTACAATGCATGTAAAATAAATGTATGCTTGAAAGAGACAAAAAAAGATAAATTAATATAAAAAAGCCAAGTAAACATGAGTATTACACAGAGAATCTGGATTGTGTTGTCTTTGGTATTTGTAACTGCAAAAAAAACATTTGATCAAAAAAGATGTTGAATTAAACCAATATGTATATTTTAAAGGTACCGTGACTTCAAAATTTGGATTTAAGGATATGTTGCTTTGGAAAAGAGGTTCTGCTTTTGTTTCCACAGAAAGCCAGAGGCTATGGATTTGTTCCAGATTAAGATACATCAGGTTTCACCAGCCAAGACCCCCTGAAAGGTCTCTGATGACACCATGGCCCAGATAATCTAACATCCAGAGCAGTTTCAAGGAAACTGGTTCACACAATATAGCCTCATGGACTACCCCATAGGCCTAAAATTTTCTTTGTGTCACCCTCCAGCAGAAAGTAGTAAGAGATGCTACACCCAAATTCCCAAATATACCAAGCTGGCTTTAGAGGTGGAATTGGCTCACTCCCCCTCTAAACCCAGACATATTAAAAAAAAATGGTTGAGATTCTTCTGTCCCAAATCAGAAGAGCCCTCTGGTATGGAACAGAGAAAAACCAATATTTTTATTTAAAACAGGTTGATTATAAATGCGATCTCTTTCTAAAAAAGAAAAGGGGATATGATATAGATATATAGGATATAGAGTTGATAAGATAAAAGATTAGATTAATGAACCTACTTTTAAAGAACAACTTGTTTAAAATGTTTTACATTGGTATAGATTTTAGTTTATGTTTAAAATGTTTTACATTGGTATAAATTTTAGTTTATTGATACAAACTTGAAGTTAATTTTGTTATTATATATATATTCTTGTTTGAGGTATTATGTTTATGTAACTCATTTAAAATTGTAATGGATAATTAAGAAATAGATTAATAATTAGTCATCTATGATAATCCTATTTATAGTCATGTTAGTTAAGTCTTAGCATTTAAAATGTTTAAAAAATTTAGACATTCTGGAGAGTGAGACATGTATGCTCCTGACAGCACTGGATTTACTTCGGAGAGGAGGATGGACATCGTAGACACTCCATATGGAGGTTATCTTCACGTTGGCAAAGATAGCCATTCGGGCAAGAAACTGTTCTTGCCTGGACTGCTTGATCGACTGGACATGCAAGACCCATGGAAGGATGACCACTGAACTTTGCTTGACAAGATGGTCCTTCAGGTTCCTGCTTTGCAGAGAAAACTGCCAGACATTCTACGGGACACTAAAAAAAAAAAATGATGGAGAGACTCTAGCCCTGTAAACTAAAGACAGATGCCCCAACTTTACAAAGGAACATTAGGTGACTGTCCAGGCTGTCAGCTGTCTCTGTCTACCCTGCTAGACTCCCGAAAGTTGCTTACATCCTTCTCCCATTTCTCAGGTAGTATTATATCCTTCTGAGGTCTTTGATGTGGTTAAAGACTAGGTAGTTGTAATTTCCTCAGTAATGATAAAATATGTTAGATATAAAACCTTAAACTCATAAATATAAGATAGATAAAATATCTTAATATTATAATTGTAATTCTTGCTCGATAATTGTTTTGTTATATATAATTTTACTATGTTAAAGTTAAAACCTTCCTTTTTAAAAAAGAAGAAAATGGGAAGTGCTGTGGATATCGCTATATGTAAATAAATCTGATTGGCCAATAGCCAGACAGGAAGTATAGGCGGGACTCACAGAGAGAAAAATTGAAGAAGGAGAAAGGAGAGGAGAGACTGCCTGGAGCTGCCGCCAGGACAAGCAAGATGTAAGGTACCAGTAAGCCGAGCCACATGGCAAAGTATAGATTAATAGAAATGGGCTGAATATAATAAGAGTGAGAGCTAGACAATGATAGGCCTGAGCTAATGGCCAAGCAGTTTAAATAATGTAAGAGTCTGTGTGTTTATTTGATAAGTGGGCTCTGGGATTGGTGGGACTTGGGAGCTAGAGAGAAATTCTACAGCTACAGTTCCCTATGTCTTTAGTTTTTATCTCAGATCTTCTCTATCTTATGATTCTTGGTATGGGTCTCTTCATCACATGCTAGAATTGTTTGATATTATAGTCATGATAATTTTTTAACATATGATACTTCAATGCTGTTTCTTCTACTACAGTCTTGATCCAGGATATCCTTCTTCTGTTTTATTGAGACTGTTGATGATTTCTTTGTTCAGTGTGTTGAATCTAACACACTCAGTTTAATTCCCAGCATTCCAATTTTGGTTTTCCCGTTACTCACTTTTTCTGCCCTGTAGCTGCTTGTTGTATTCATCTTACTTATATTTGTCCATATATAACTAGCTTCCTATGTGGTGATACATTGTGTCCCCCATATACTGTGTACCCTTATAAAACTTATCTGGGGTCAGAAAACAGAACAGCCACTAGATTAGACATAGGAGCCAGAAAATGGTGGCACACACCTTTAATCCTATCACTCAGGAGGCAGAGATCTGTTTGGATTTCTGTGAGTTCAAGGCTACATGGGAACCAGCCAGGCATGGTGACATATACCTTTAATTCCAGCACTTGAGATCTCATATCTTGCTTGGGAAAGATACACATCTTTGATCCCAAGAAGTGATGGCAGGAAGCAGAAAGGTATATAAGGCATGACAACCAGGAACTAAAGGCTTTTAAGCTTCTAGGATTTTAAGCAGCAGTTCAGCTGAGATCCATTTGGATGAGAACTCAGAAGCTTTCAGTCTGAGGATTCATGGGAACAGAATCAGATGAGTTGTCGAGGTGAGGTTGGCTGTGGTTTGTTCTGCTTCTCTGATCTTTCAGAATTCACCCCAATATCTATCTGGCTTCACGGTTTTTTGTTTTTGTTTTTTTATTAATAGGACCTTTTAAGATTCGTCTTACACAACTATTAGGGTGTTTGGCCATCCCATAACCAGAGTAGGTCAGTCCCGGCTGTCTCTTGGCCATTGCCAGCAGTCTTTTGTGGGGGTATCTTTCTGGATTTCTGTGGGCCTCTTTAGCACTTTGTTTCTTCCTTTTCTCATGTGGTCTTCATTTACCATGGTCTCCTATTCCTTGTTCTCCCTCTCTGTTCTTGATCCAGCTGGGATCTCCTGCTCTCTTTCCCTCGACCCTCGCCCTTCATTACTTCCACTCATGTCCAGGTTGTTCATGTAGATCTCAGCCATTTCTCTGTCATTGGGTGATCCTCGTGTCTCTCTTGGGGTCCTGTTTTCCACATAGCCTCACTGGTGATGTGGCCCTAATAGTTGGGCCAGAAACCCCATCCAAGGACTGAAGAATCTGGATGCAGACATCCACGGCTAGGCCCCTGGTGGAGCGCTGGGAGTCTAATTAGTGAGAAAGAGGAGGGTTTATATGAGCGAGAATTGTTGAAACCAAGGTTGGATAAAGCACAGGGACAAATAACCAAATGAATGGAAACACATGAACTATGAACCAAAGGCTGAGGGCCCCCCAACTGGATCAGGCCCTCTGAATAGGTGAGAAAGTTGATTGGCTTGATCTGTTTGGGAGGCATCTAGGCAGTGGTACCAGGTCTTTGGGATTTTTAACTGCAGAAAGACATTTGATTGTAGGGGCTATTCAGTTAGACCAATATGTATATTTTAAAGGTATCCTGACTTCAAAATTCATGTCTAAGGATACATTGCTTTGGAAAAGATGTTCTGCTTTTGTTTCTACAGAAGATGAGGACATATAGATTGCTTCCAGACAAATATGATTTGATCAGGCAAGACCCCCTGAATGGTTGATACAGTCTCAGAGACTGATACAGCCAAGATTTAACTATAATTCTTAATTTTCTCAGAATCTCCATAAGATTGCCAGTGCCCACAACCACCAGGAATTAGTATGAGAATCTAAGACCAAATTCCCAAAATATTGTTTATAAATGTTTATTTTTATTTAAAGGAAGTTGATTATAAATGCAATCTCTTTCTAAAAAAAAAAAGGGGATATAGATATGATAGGATAAAAGGGTAGATTATTGAATCTACTTTTAAAGAGCAACAACTTGTTTAAAATGTTTTACATTGTTATGGATTTTAGTTTATTTATACAAATTTAAAGTTAATTTTGTTATACTGTATATATATTTCTACTCTTGTTTAAGGTATTATATTTATGCAACTCATTTAATATTGTAATTTATAATTAAAAATACAGATTAATAATTAGTCATCTATGAAAATCAAACTTATAGTCATGTTAATTAAGTTTTCTAGGTATACATAGATATATTTCAACTAGATAGGTAATCCTCAAACACTTTGAAGACCTACAGAATATGGCATTTAAAATGTTTTAAGAACTTTGACTTTTCTGGACACTGAGATATGTCTGTTCCTGGTAGCACCAATCTAATTCAGAGAAGATGATGGACAGCAATGAAACTCCATTTAAAGTTTGCTTTCTTTACAGCAAGAATCTGCTCTTGCCTGGACTGCTTGACAGTATGTTGTATAAACTGGACTTGCAGAACCCATAGGAAGGTGTCCACTGAACTTTGCAAGGCAAGATAATCCTTCAGATTCCTGTTTTGCAAAAGAGACTGCCAGACATTCTACAGGACACAGGAAGAAGCGACTGATGAACTTTGCCAGAATGTGTGGAAGAGCCCTTAAAATTTCCTGAAATTCACTGAAAGCTATGCCAGAGACTCAAGGCATATAGGCTGAAGATAGATGCCCCCACATTACAGAGGAACTTGGAATGACTGTCCAGGCAACCAGATGTCTCTGTAATTTCTAGAGTTATGAAAGTTGCTTGCAATGCACTTCCTGTTTATTTAGGTAACATTATATCCTTCTGGGTTATTTGATGTACTTGAAAACTAAATAGTTATAATTATAATTTTTCTTGGTCATGACAAAAGATAAAATAGATATGAAACATTAGACTCACAAATATAGGATAGATGATAAAATATTTTCTTTAATTTTGCCAAATGCAAATAGACTAGATATTATAAATATAATTTTTTCTTGATAACTGTTTTGTTATATGTAATTTTACTATATTAAAATTAAAATCTTCTTTTATGATTAGACAGACAAGGGGAAGTGATGTAGGATGTCTTTCTGTATGCTGTGAATGTGTGTTGCTCTGACTGGTTGAAAAATAAAGCTGCATTGGCCTATGGTAGGGCAGGATAGGATTAGGTGGTACATTCAAACTGAAGATGAGACAAAGAATGGGAGAGTTGAGGGAGAGGACAGCCTCCCAACCAAGGAGCAACAAGATACCAGCAGACCAGTAACTCCATGACCACATGGCAAAATATATATAGATTAAGAGAAATGGGTTGAGTTAAGTTATAAGAGCTAGCTAACAAGTGTCTGACCCCTAGGTCATACAGTTTGTAAATAATATAAGCTTCCGTATGTTTACGTGGGACCAAGCAACTGTGGGATGTGGGTGGGAGAGATTCATCCCAACTGCAGGGCTGGGCTAGACCAGAGAAACTTCCAGCTACAGAGCCTCTTCAATGGGGCCCTTCTTTGAGATTTCAGAGAGCAAAATCATGCTTTATCAACAGCCTGGGTTTGGAGGGATGGGATTTCCATGGGAACCCCTTGGCCAAAAGCTCAATTGAATGCAACCTAGTCCTACCACTGGAAGCCTCACTTGGCTACAAGTGATGGACATATCCCCCAATACAACAGTCTCATTAGTCTCACCTCCATAGATTCCAGGAAGTTTCCACTGTAGTATGTTTCCAAACAATCCCAAAGTGGCCCCCAATCCCAGCTATGTCTCCCCACCATCTCTCCCTTCACCTCATCTCTGCCACTACTGATTCCCTTGCTCCTGCCCCCATTTGCCCATCTGCCCATACAATTCATCCTATTTCCCCCTACCAGCGAGATCCATGCACTCACCCTAGACTTGTGCTTTTTAGCTACTTTCTTGGGTCTGCAGATTGTAGCTTGGTTATCATTTGTTTAGTGGCTAATGTCTACTTATATATGAACATATACTATATTAAACAGAATATGAAAATGATTAGTTAGCACATTTTTTACATTGGAGCACAAAATCGTCTCCTTTAAAAAACATTAAGCTTTATTAATTGATATGAAATATAAAGACTGGAAGGCAGCATCTGCTGACACAAAATTATATTCAACATTAGAGTGGAGGGAGATTTTCCAGTTTCCACAATTGGAAATCAGATACAGAGACTTCAGAGGGAGATGTGACCCCAGAAACAAGGACAAGAACGATCACATTTTCCCGCCTTTGCAGATTTAAAGTACATAAATATCATGTGTGTATATGTGTATATATGAGTTCATTGTGTATATACATGTGTAGATATATATGTGTATGCATGTGGATATTCATGTATCTATATATGTATATGTATGACGTATATGTGCATATATGTTTATGTATATGTATGTGTTGGATGGGTGGGTGTGGGTATGTATGAGAGATACAGATAAAAGTAGAAGAGAGACTAGGGAAAAAAGATAGCAAGAGAGGAAAGGAGAAATGGGGAAGGTTAGTGCATATGGTCAAAATATATGACATACCAAAAAACATTGCTTTTAAGAAAATTGTGTCCAATAAATTTACATCAATAAAATATTTTAAAAGGAAGCAAGATGGGTCTGATGACAAAGACACTTGCCACCAAGCCTAATGTCAAACCTGAGTTTGATCCCCAGAACCCAAATGGCAAAGAGAAAAGTCTGCTATAGAGTATTAATTAAAGATGTGTTACATTTGTTTATGCTGTGGAGTATTTCTTTAATGATGCAAAGATGTGGTGCATTCTTTTATGTTACATTTGTTTGACTCTGTAAAGCTATGTTACTTTGCACGTCTAAAACACCTTGTTAGTCTAATAAAGACCTGAATGGCCAATAGTGAGGCAGGAGAAAGGATAAGTGGTGCTGGTATGCAGAGAGAATATATAGGAGAAAACTGGGAGAAGATCAAAAAATGAGAGAGAGGGAGAGAGGGGAACTCCAGGGGCCAGCCACCCAGCTACACAACAAGCCATGGGGAAGAAAGTTTAAAAAAGATATACAGAAATAGAGAAGGATAAAAGTCCAGAGGCAAAAGGATAATTTAAGCTAAGAAAAGCTGGTTAGAAACAAGCCAGCCTAAAGCCAGGCATTTATAAGTAAGAATAAGCCTCCATGTATTCATTTGGGAACTGGTGGCAGGCCCCCCAAAGACCAGAGTAAAAGAGTGAAAAAAAAAATAACAACCAATAACACAAGTCCAAGTTCCTCTGATTTCCACAGCTATGACATGTCACATGTACACCTAAAACATACACACAAGTACACGTATAGTTAACTTATTAACTTAGTGTAATAAAAGTTAAAAGAATTTATGGAAAGGAAAAGCGAAATTAAAAGAAATGGGCAACAGTAAGGAAGTAAGAAATCCAGAATATAGAAAAACAAGAAACACACTTTCCACAGCCTCCAACAGAAATACAGTTTGTCATAATAATCACTTCAGCCCATAGACTCTTATGATGGACACCAAATTCCAGAGCTATAAAAGATAATTCCCTCATAGTCATCAGCAGTTTGGGGTAATAGGTTACAGAAAAAAATAGCAAGATAATTCTGAGTTCTCCTTCACATTTTTTATAAAGGTTTTTCATACCAAAAGACATAAGAGACATTAAAACCATTATATTTTGCTGGGAGTTGCAAACAGTTTCATCAATGTTTCAGGCTCACCGGCTCCCAGCCATAAGGGGGAAGTGGAAGTGTGCAGGTCCAGGGCTGTATGTGGTGCAGGCAGCTGGTGAGACTCTCAGAGGAGGTTTTTGTTAGAGGCTGAAGCACTGTGGGAGGATTACTATAATGCTGCTGACAGAAGTAATCTGCCAGATCTTCATCCTGGACACTGGTGATGGTGAGAGTGTAATCTGTCCCAGATCCACTGCCTGTGAAGCGATCAGGGACTCCAGTGTACCGAGTAGAAGCATAGTAGATCAGCAGTTTAGGAGATTGCCCTCGTTTCTGCTGGTACCACGCCAAGTAGTGACTGGAGCCTGAAGTGAGACTCTGACTGGACCTGCAGTTGATGGCGACTTTCTCTCCTGCTGACACAGCCAGGGAGGATGGAGACTGGGTCATCACAATATCTGCACAGGCACCTGCAATCAGGAATATCAAAGATCATGCATAATTAACAAAAAACTACAGAATTCAATACAGATTAAATTTTTCATTTAATGTCCTTGTAATGCTATATTGTCAGAGTATTATTGCATAAGTATTATTATAGCCTGACACAATGTAAATTTTTTATACACAAATAAGTGACTCTAAATAGGTTATAATACTTTAAAATTTCTCACCAGACACCCAGAGCAGCAGGGACATGAGGACCTGGGTTCGTGACTCCATCCTGCTCCCCTTGTTGGTCTGATGCAGCTCTGTTCTCACTGAAAAGGCCTGGTTTATAAAGTCTGAGCAGCTGGTCTAGGCTGGAGGGGCCCATGCAAAGCAGTCAGCAAATACAAAGGCAGATGCCTGGGCAGTGTGTGTGAGAGAGGCTGCTGTCAATCAACAGCAAAAATACCATAACAGAGAGCATAAGAAATCACTGAAAGATATTGGCTTATAACTCTACAACAAAAATCTACTAGGATCTCAATAGATGCTCTGATTAAAATCCAAGACATATTTAAATCAGGTGACTTGTACAGACACATTAGGAGAGCTATCTCAGATTGATTGTCCTAGGGAAACAATATGTTCAAAAAATTATGACAACAAATTAGGAAACTTACAGTAAGAAAATGTGCAATTAATGACAGGAAGGATGGAATGAAGAAAAGAGGAAAGCCAAAAAACATGAGTATTAATACTAATTATTTTCATTATCTCCCATCTCCAAAGCAATTCTTATAGTAAAGACAATGAACAGTGCCTCAGTTATTTGGACTCCAGTTTCTAGGCCAAAAATTGAAGAGAGATGCAAAGAGAAGCTCCTGTTCACTTTGTAGAAATCCTGAGGACATTAATTTAAACCTGAAATCAGAGGAACTTTTAACTCAAAGCAAAGGTAAACCCTACAGAAACTCACATGTATCCTCCCTACAACTTCAGGAAACAGAAAGAGGCTCTAAATTGGGGAAATGGAAGGGTAATGAAAGAAAAAAGATTTCTTCAGGAAGTCATGGCTGTAGAACAACACTGTTTATTCCAGAAATGCATATTCTAGAGTAATCTAGACATTAGCAGAATTGGAACTGGGTAAAGATAGTCTTGCTGACACAGTGAATAGGAAAAAAAAACCTTCCTAGAATGGGGCACAGTTATCATAAATAAAGTAACAATATTACAGACACCAATAGACCTTACCATCAGAGATCATTGCCATCCAAAGGAAAAAAAAATGTTTGAGAATGAATGAAAATCAGTAATAATAACAGAAATCACAGAAGCTGCTTGGATTTCAGTTTAGTGGACACTGGAAGTACATGTAGGAAGACAATTGTAAAGACAGTTTTATGTATAAAGTACTAAATAAGTAAGTAAGTAAATAAATAAATAAATAAATAAATATCATGGCAAGGAGTCAAGATTCACATCTATAATCCCAGAACTGGGGAGACAGGAGCAGGAACATCATGAGTTTGAGGCCAGACTCCTCGGGTACATAGCAAGTTCTAGGCCAGTCTAATCTATGCATGGAGACAATCTCTCCTAGACTTGTCCACACCCAGCCCCCAGCAATTCATTAAAACACTTCAGGATTTTCTTCTCTTCCCTGCTTCTGACAGAGAATTATGTCTTGTTATCTTATGAATCTCTGTAACAGCCTGGGGCTGTAATCTTGGGGAGTGGCTTTTGATCTGTGACCTCTTTTCTCCTATGGGTCTAAACAGAGTTGATGATTTTACAGTTTGTTCAATCTCTTCCTTTTTGTTAAAATGGAGTGATCTCTTCTAGGAACCTCCCATGAAGAACTAGAATCTTCAAGGCTCTGTTCCATTAACTTTTCTGAATTGCATGTACTACCTCATTGATTTCTCAAACCAGGTTTGGAATATATGGCTGTGTGTACTCTGGAGGTGTGCTTCTGTGTTTTGTGTGAGCTTAGTTTTCCCATGGCTGCTGGACACTCAGAGTGAGGATAAGCCACAGTGTCTGATTTTCATGAGCCATTCAGACTCTTCAAAAAAAACAACTCTTGAGTGTTGTATGAAGTTTTGCTTCTGTTCTGACAATTAAAACTTGCCTGGAGATCAGAGAGCAGAGCTGGCCACAAGTTAACCATAGAGGTCAGGCAGTGGTGGTACACACCTGAATCCCAACACTTGGGAGGAGGAAGTAGGAAGATCAGGATATCAACACCACACTGGGGTGCACAGGATTGAACCAGTCTAAAAGAGAAACAGAGTGAGGTGGTGGTGGCACAGACATTTAATCCCAGAACTCAGAACTGAGGAGGTGGAGAGAGGAACATAAGGTGGGTAGAGGCAGGAATATAAGGTGGTAGAGACAGGATCTTGCCCATTCAGTCTGAGGATTCATAGAAGAGGGATGCCATTTATGTCTGAGATTTCATAGAGATAAGAAATTTCTGGTGGCTGACTGCTCACACTCAGAAGCTCAAGCCTGGCCAGTGTTGACACATTCACTTTCTAATGCCTGCAGAACCAGATGTAGAACTCTCAGCTACCTCTCCAGCACCATGTATGCCTGAGTGGCATTATGATTTCCACCGTGATGACAATGGACTAAGGCTCTGAACTGTTAGTCAGCTCCAATTAAATGTTTTCCTTTATAAGAGTTGGTGTGGTCATGGTGTCTCTTCACAGCAGTAAAACTCTAAACATGGAGGTTTTCAATTTATGATAACACCCAATTTTCAAATCTTTTAGTTGTTGCTGTTGTTAAGGACCAGAATCGCTCCATATGTGTCACAGTTAATTTATAATAAACCAACCATTTAACTGAAAAAAAAAACTTTCATTAGCACTTGAGTGTTAGATTTAATTTTAAGCACCAATATCACTTTCAGCTGATGTTTTTTTTTTCTTTTTTAATATGAAAACAATTTTCTGTTCTCTTTGTTACATATAGAACAAGTGAGAGGACCTACGTATTCCTACATAATTAAATTCTTGACTTCTAGTAGAATCATATCCTATTTTATGTACAAGTAACCTCAATTTGCTTCTTGAATTTACCATTTTTCCTATAAAGAATGATATTTTAATGGACATTGTCTAGTGATATCTTCCATGACATAACCAAAGTTGTGGAATGAGACTGTCTACCCAATGCTTTCTCCATTTAGTTTGTTCTTCAATGGTGCACTTTTGATTTAGAAGATCAGAAGAAAGAAATCACATGCTTTAAACACTGTTATGTTGGAGGAGCTGGCAATTAAGCTGCAATGAAATGTGTTTTGTCTTTACAGCAGCTTCAGCAGAATTAAAGGACTGATGAAGGAGCAGGAAGAACAGGAACAGGCTCTGATTGGTCCCAATAGAGAGCATCAGCACAGGATACGTTCTCACTACTTTTTCAGTGTTTCTGTCTTTGCTCTGGGCTTCTGACAAATGATGGCACTCATCATTTCTGGAAGCCCCTTGAGATTGTGTTTTACTGGAGAAAATGAGGCTTTGACTGAACACTGTTTTCTTATTTTGACTTAATGTCCAAGAGGTGGAGCCACTAACACAAATTTTACTACATAGTTCACTTCCCACTAAGTGTGCAAAGTGACTTGAATAATTATAGAATAATCCAAGGTTATTATTTGTAAACATATCAATATTTCAAACTTCCAATTCTCACTCTTTTCTTTGAAGTAAAGTGAAGCTAGAAACACCTTAAGCTGTATTTATCGGATTGTGAAGAATAAAAATCCATTTGAGTGATTAATGTTGCAGATTCTCATCCAGACATGTTCAAAACATATTAGCATGGCAATGTTGCTTTCTGTTTGTGGTGGCTAATGTATGGTAGAAAAAAATATTAGCTCAGAGCCAGCCAACAAAATAGAATAAGGGGAGAGGGTGTTAGGGCCTACATCACTCCTCATGGATGTGCCATTGATGACTTAAAGACTTATCTTATCACTAGACCTGAATTTTGAGAGTCCTCCCAACCATCCAAATTGGCATGCTGGGGAGCCAACATTTTATCACATGGACTTGAGGGTCAATCTAGATCCAAATGTGAAAACTCTTGTAGCTTAAGCAAAACTGATTTCCACTCAGAACCTCATATTGTAAATAACATTACTCATGCATATCTAGAGTGAAACCTCCTGAATAGTCAAATACTTTAAAGGAGATGTGTGACTTTGCTAACATCTTAAATTTTCACCCAAACATGCCCTTATCAATGACTTCCATGCTGCAGAGGAGGGAAGTGATTGTTAGAAAAGAACATTATCTGGGACTTGGCTGAGATTTGTGTTCAAAGTTTAGCCTTGTGAGGAATTGATGGTGACTCTGAAAAGAGTAACAAATACAATATCAAAGCTTCCCCATGTTTCATAGTGAAAACAATGCTGCTTTATCTGATTCTCTGACCCCAAAGCCAAGCTGAGACTGCTAAGTTAGAAGCTGACTGACAGGATTCCTGGGTCCAGACTGAGTGACTATTCCCAGCTTAAGTTCTCATGAGCACATCTTCTGTCTTTAGGGTTGATGATGACTTTCAGACCTTCAGTCCTCACACTTTCTTTGTAGTGAAGGGAAGTGACAAGAACTACAGCTTTACTGAAGGATTCTGGTCAGTGTTGATTGGTGTACACAAAGGACTTTCTTAAGAGTGCTTGCCAAAGATTTTGTTTACTTAATAAAAATAATGTCCTACAGAATTTAAAATAAATGAATAGAGTATATAGAGTAAAATAACTCATGTCTAACCAAAAAATGTCAACTATCTGACACTACAATGTTTTTAATCCTTTGTATTAACTCATATATGTTTGTCTGTGGGTTTATTTAATAGAATTCTTTAAGATCTTTCAATTGATTCCTTTCATCTAAACCTCCAAGCATTGTTTTAAGTTAAAAACTTTAAGTGATCCTCTATTATTCTGAGAGAATATTAACAAGTTTTGGTGGGATCATTTTAAGACAGCATAGTTGAAGTAAAAATAGTGGTTATTTTACTTAGAAAATAAGGCAGAAACCCTGCATTGGATCTTTGATAACGCATTTGTTATTCCTTTGAATTTTAAAAGACCACAAAGTCCAGATTATCTTTAAAATCCTTTAAATATTTGTATTCATATGTACATTTATTTATATATGTAACATGATTAAGGCTCAGACATAAGTTATTCTAGTCTAAAGAGGGGAATCTTGTTCAGTAGGAAACTTGTGCTCTAGAGCAGGAAGAATCATCTCTTTAGGCATTAAGACCCAGCAGCTCTTCAGTGGCAACAGCTGGCATTATCCTTTAAGGATTTTTGGTTGTTTGTTATTCTGTTGTTGATGAAATCTTTCCATCCAAAAGTGTTAGCACTTTCTGTTAGTATGTCAGTGTTCTGTATCATGTGAAAACTGTATCAAAATTAAAACATTAAAATCAAAACATAGACATCTTTTTAGCCCAGGGAAGCTGAGCCCTGGGTAGTTGAGAGGGTGGTTGGAGGAGAGGAAAATGATAAAATGGAGTAACATTTAGGTCTCCCTAAGAGTGTTACCAGCTCAGCTTTACCTTTAACTTTTTGTACTTAACTTTTAGACTGTTTTGTTCTCCTTTTCAGGTCACAGCCAGAGGGCCCTCTCCCCAGAAAAGGGGTTCAGGATATCCCAAGAAATAACATGCTTAAGTCTGAAGTGGGAGGGCTGACTCCCACATTCCAGAGCCTTCTTCTCAGCTCAGACCTACACAGCACAGGACAGGTTGGCAGTAGAGGCTGCTCTGCTTTGACAGGGAAGGGCCCGTCAGCCTGATTAGGTGAGAGAGGGTTCAGGGAATTAGGTTTAGAGGTTTGAGCTGCCAAAACCTGATGTGCAGAAATGAAGAACTGGGGTGAAAACAGAAGGGAGATGGTGGGAAATATTTTAGATCTTTTGTCATTTTGAAGTTGTCGAGTCAATGCCTGCCTTTCCCTCACACTTCCTGTTTCACAGGGCGGCTCCCTTGCTACACTGTAAGCAGATTTCGGTTTCAGACAAGCTCCATGCTGGACCACACTACCAGGAAGAGATGGGGCCTTCATCAGCTGGCATACACACACACACGCAGGCATGCAACACCATGCACGCACACACAAATCACGGCAGTTTGACTGTAGCTAGAGCAGCCCCCAGCCAGTACCTCCACTGTTAAACCCTTCCTGGGAAATCTCCTGCTCTAGTAGATGCAGTTAGTTCAGCTAAATGGATAAGAGCCATTTTAAGAGATCGCATAACTGCATTATCAAATGAAAACAGCAAGAAGAAAAGAAAAGAAACTAAGAAACTCCCTCAATGTGCCACTATTGATCCAGCATATCATGCAAGCAGCTCACAGTTGTAGATTATGTATGTTCAATATTGGAGAAAGTTCTATGAGCCTCTGAGAAGAAGGTATATTCTTTTGCATTTGGCTGAAATGTTCTGAGAATATCTGCTAAGTTATTTAGAATTAAGACATTATTTAATTCCAGCATTTCTTTGTACAGTTTTGTCTGAATGACATGTTTATCAGCAAGTGTGGAGTATTGAAGTCATCCACAATCACTGTGTGAGAGTCAATATGTGCTTTCAGCTGCAGAAGCAGTATTTCTTTTATGAACTTGAGTGCCTTTGTGTTTGGTGTATAAATGTTTAGAGTTACAATATCCTTTTGAAAGTCATTTTTCTTTGATGATTATGTCGTGTCATTCCATATATCTTCTGATTTGTTTTGGTTTAAAATCTATTTTGCCAGATATTAAAATAGCTATCCCAGCTAGCTTCTTGGGTCCATTTACTTGGAATAGCTTTTTTCAAACTTCTACACTGCAGTGATGTCTATCCTTGATGTTCAGGTCTATTTCTTAGATGCAGCAGAAAGATGGATCATGTTTTCTGATCCACTCTGTTTTTCTGTGTCTTTTGATTAGCGAATTAAGGCCATTGAGAGTAAATTCTTTCATAATGTTTATTCTTTTAAATTCTGTTTACTGGAATTCATTTAGTAATTTCTCATTTTCAAACATTTCTACTGTACTGGTAGGTTTTGAAGAGGAGATCTTGGCTTAATCTTCATATTGTTGGTAATTTTGAGATGAGATCTGAGCATGAGGACTTCTTCAGTTAGTTCTATGCTGTGGATGATTCATAAAGTGCTGACTGGCCAGTACCCAGGCAGGAAGTATAGGCAGGACAAGGAGAGAGAAGAATTCTGGGAAGTAGAAGGCTGAGGCAGGGAGAAACATTGCCAGCCACCACCATGAGAAACATGATGTAAGATACTAAGCCACGAGCCACGTGGCAAGGTATATAGATTTATAGAAATGGGTTAATTTAAGATATAAGAACTAGATAACAAGAAGCCTGCCACAGCCATACAGTTTATAAGTAATATAAGACTCTGTGTGTTTAATTGGGTCGGAGCATCAGCAGGACTGGTGGGTGAGAGAGATTTGTGCTGACCGTGGACCAGGAAGACTTCAGATACAGTTCTAAGTTGACATGCACAAAGGATGATGGGACATAAAGGAGGATGTATGGGATGGTTGGGTCTAGAGATTGGAAGTGTTTGGGAGGAAAAAGACAGTAGATATGGGTCCTGGAATGGTGAACAGAATGTGACTCCTGGTCCAATCCTTGATGTGTTTGTATATCTGGCTGGGTGAAAGGGTTGTGTGTCCATATGGGAGGGCCTGTAAGTTGAAGGATCAGCAGGAAGAAGTCCTAGCAGAATTCTAGATGTGCTTGATGCACAGACAGGAGTGGCCAAAGTTGGGACAATGCATATGGGACTGGGGCTATGTCGGGCTGGTTGGGGAGGGTGTGGGGCAGAGGGAGCCAGGGAGATTCCCTGGGTTAGTCTGAGGAGAAGGATGTAGGAGATGTGATTGGAGAGGCTTTGTATTCTGTTTTCATTTAATTCTAGGAATTTTAAATTTTTCTTCTTGATTTCTTCCTTGACACAATTATCATTCACTACTGTGTTGCCTAGTTCCTAGGAGTCTATGTATTTTATATGCTTTCTATTGCTCTTCTTATCCAGTTTTATTATTTTGTGGTCATATAAAATACATAATGTTAACTTAGTTTGCCTATGTTCATTGAGCCCTGCTTTCAGTCGAAATACATGGTAGTTTTTGGAGCATATTCCATGAGCTGCTGAGAATAAAGTATATTCTTTAGGGTACAATAGAATGTTCTGTGGCGGTCTGTTAGGTCCATTTCATTTTTGCTTTCATTTAACTCCAGTGTTTCTCTGCTTAGGTTTCTCCTAAATGGCTTGTAATTGCTGAAAGTGGAGAATTGAAATCATCTACTATAATTATACTATGGTTAATCTATGGTTTCAGATATAATAATATGTCTTTTATGAAATTGAGTTTAGAACATATGTGTTAATGATCTTATACTTTGTATTTTGATCATATGAGGAAGTGAATCATCTGAAAACTTGAACTAAAATTAATCTTTATTTCTTAAACTGTTTCTAATGGGGAATTTAAACACAGCCATACAAAGGTAATTAATTATAAAGTAATGTATTGTTTCAAGGAATGAAATATCTCTAATAGGATATTTCTTATTGCTCATTCAGATGTCTTTGCTGATGTAGAGACTTCAAAGTCTCTTGTCTTCAGATATGTCCAGGAAGGCCAGGATGGTGCCTTGATGTTCTTTGTCCCCACATACTTTCCTGGTGATGCTCTAGTCCTCATTACAACCAGCATCTTTATATGTATGCTTGATATGTACATTGACTCTTCCACTCTCACTCTCATACCACACAGTTGACCATAGATGAAGGCCCTAGACGAGACAAAGACTGTCTAGGAAATGGGCTTCCAAAAGTGATGGTGATGAAGAGGAGCAGAAAACTGGTAGTATTAAGAGAAAATTCAGAATCCTCACTAAGTCATAATGGAAAAGCAAAGACGAATGTCATGACATCAATAGAGTTTTTAAAATAGATTCTTTTCTTAATATGCAAATGACTTGATGCTCAAAATTTTCCAGAATGCAGAGTGCTAACTTAATCTGCATTTCCATAAAATGATTGCTGTGAATTCTGACTGTGTAAGTTTCTCAAAGTACACATTTATAGCTTCACATTGATCTAAGAGTCAGAAAAGCACAATGCAAAAACAGCAACAATGCAGACAGAGGCCATCTTCAATTAAAACACAAAACATAGATGATGTGTAAGCATGTGGCAAGTCAAATTACGCAATGTATCAGTCAGGACTCGTCAAATCAGGCTTCTTATTGCAGTAGATAGTAACTAAGACAGAGTGTTACACCGGGCGGTGGTGGCACATGCAGTACTCGGGAGGCAGAGGCAGGCTGATCTCTGTGAGTTCGAGGCCAGCCTGGGCTATCACGTGAGTTCAGGAAAAGACAAAGCTACACAGAAAATGTGAAAAAAAAAAAAAACAAAAAAAAAAGACAGAGGATTACATGTCACAATGCAGAGAATATGTTACTGTAGAGTAGCCATCCCTAAATGGAATATCTCCCTCACCACAGCTCAGAGACCATCCTGAGACACAAAGAACATAAGACACAGAAACTGTGAGGGAATGCTGTAAAGCAGTGTCTTCTGGGCATAGCATAGCCAGGGCACAAATGAGCAAACTGTCACTGTGGTGGCTTGTACAACATTTGATGCATCACCGTTTCATCCTGCAAGGGGAAGAGGAAGAGGATATTTTAATAATGCTTCACTAGGAGAATAGAAAGGAAGAAAGGAGGTAAGGGAGGTGAAATGCTCAAAACACAATAGATGTTTTGATGCTCAAAATACATACATGAAAATGTCAAATGTAAATTTAAATTTAAATTCAGAACCATACCCAGTTCCACATCTACACCTGGCACACAATCAGCATCAGGTAATTTATACTGATGTAATGAAGAAAGAACTCTTTTCTGATGCAAAGACTTCTGGCTGCTGGAGTCAACACACTGTTCCCAGGCACTGCTGTCCATTAACAATTTGATCTTTCTGCAAAAGGATTCTGTAGCTATAATGACAGAAGGTGACTTCAAGAGAGGGTGGAGATCTGAATGGATCTGACTTGAAAACCTGTATTTAGACTAAGAGAAAGATAAATCAGAAAGATTCATGACATAAACAGGACTTGATATTAGAGTAGTTTACAATACTGGCTTTCAGAATAATAGAGCTATGGTGCACTAAATAAATAAGGAATAAATAAATAAATTATAAAATTAAAAAATAAAACATACCTAACAGCCTCTCAGTTTGAACATAGAATGGCCATGAGCAGAGAATCCTGACTCACCATTCCTAGTGATATAGGGTGCAGACATGGGAACTGATGAGCTGATAAGTTAATAGTAATTTGTTACTCAAGAATAGAGAAAAAGATGAACCACAGGTTGTTAGAACATCAGAGATTTATACAGAGGCTATCTTTGTCCTGAGCACATGACCTGAGCTACTGTTGACATCCTGGACATGGACAGTAGTGCATTACAGAGCTCCTGGTTCCATCACTTCATCATCACCTGCCTATGTTCCCAAAACCACACAACCAAGCTGAAGTCTACAAAAGCACAAGTATAAATATTAACGTTGAAGAAAGTCATGTTCTGTCTTTTCTGTGTTTATGGCCATGTTCAATGATCACCAAAAGAACTCTGGAGGTTTTCTATAAGGGCCAGGAGAGAGATGAGGGCCATCCAAACAGACCCGTACTTCATTGTGAGTTACAACTTGAATGAATGCCCCAGATGTTTTCAATAACCAATAGAGGTTTTTGTATCCATGAAGGAAATTGCCAAAGTTCACATTGTTATGTTATTTTCAGGGAGGGTGATTATTTTCTGTTTCTTTTAGAATTTATATTGGAAACTAATTCGCATCTACTTGTCTCCCAATCAAACTTGACAGCTAACTGTCATCTCTTAATACATTTATTTGTAATTATTTATCTATAAATTGTCTTCTAAAGGTTTGTATGTGAAAGTCTTGGTTCTTACCTGGTATAGCCAGACACTAGGAAGTGATGGGATCATAAAGTTTCTAACCGAATTATTAGATAAATCCATTGATGATTCAAAATAAATGACATCAGGAGGTATAGAAATAAAGAGATGGAAAATGGTATGAGGAGGCAGGTCACCAGAGATATGCCTTTGAAAAGCATTACTTGTCCTTGGTGTTCCTCTCCTTTCCTCTCCTGTTCTCTCTTATTATCATCTCTTACCTACCCCCCCCATACACATTTCTCTGACTGTTGATTAGGATGTAAGTTCTCAGCCCCATGCCTGCATAACTGCCCCCATGCTTTCTGCCATGAAGATAATGGACAAATCCTCTGAAAGTGTAAGCAGGTTTCCAATTAATCACTTATTTTATGAGTTGTCTTGGTCATGACGTCTCTTCACAGCAATAGAACACTAACTAAAACAGGCTGTTTCCTGCCCAAACATCTGTGAGATATTTGGGTTTGTGGCTATTGTTTGTAGATCTAGAAGATGTTGCTACTGAAGCTCTGTGTTCCATGGTGGGTGCTCAATTAGTTTTTAATAGACATGAGTGGGATAAGATATCACAATATTTCCATTGAAGCAAATTGATTTCCCTTCCACAAGTCATAAATTCTACTGATTATTATAAGATATAAAGACAGTAAAAAATATCATGGTGACACAAATTTTATCCATCTATAGGACAGAGAGCATTTTCTCAGTCTTCACAATTCAAAAGCAGATGGAGAGACATCAGAGGAGAATGGGGCCCATAAAATATGGGAAGAAAGAAGAAGTGCCATTGAGTATGTATGTGTGTGGAGGGCATAGCTTAAGTCTAATTTATAGACCCTAGATTTTATGGAAATCTCAATTCTCATATGTATATGTATCTTCATTAGAAAGTGGGGGGGGGCAAAGCAGAGCAAAACTAGAGAAAGAATGCACCAAGTAGGAGATAGAAAAGGGAACGGATAAGAAGAGGGCAAATATTTTTCAAAATGTATGTTATATTTTAAAGGAATTGAAATACTTTTAAGACAGTTAATATATTGCAGCAAAATTTTTGATCAAAGTAAAAAAAAAGAAGAGTGGAGAAGACTAGTCACAATGCTGATAGTGGGGATCCACCAAGAGCTGGAAAACAAAAGAAGGTATAGTATCTTGCTGAGCCTCCACATGGAAATGTAGGGACTGGAGTGAAATCTCAGCAGCTAAGAGCACTGACTGCTCTTCCTGAGTACCCAGGATCAATTCCTAGCACCCATATGGCAGTTCACTACTATTTGTAACTCCAGTTCCAGGGGACCCAATGCCTTCTTCAGGCTTCTGTGGGCACTCGTAAGCACAAGGTGAAAGACTACATACAGGCAGAACACCCATGCACATAAAAATTATGTAATTAATACTAAAGCCTTCATATGAGATTGCAGGCTGACAACATCTTAACTTCAGGCCATTGAGTCCTGTGTTAGACTTCTGGGTTGCAGAATTACAAATTTTAAGATTTTAACAATTCATAGAGATCATACATTTTAAAGAGACCAAGAGAGGTATGTGGGAAGGGATGGAGAAAAGTGGAGATACTCATAAGGAATTTCTCTGACGCTGGTCTGGAAATAAAGGGGACCCCATTTCGGTTTTGCCAGTATAAAAATGAGAGGACCTTCTCATGCCATTCCAGGATTTCTCAGGCACATGCTTGTGGAAAAATGAACTGCTACAACAATAGAAATGCATTAGTTGGTTAAAAAAAAAGTATCAGTGTTACTACAAAGTCAGAGATCTTTACATCTATCACATTCCCCCTGAGCTCACTGCCAGGGTGATACTTTTAACTTAAACTGAATCACACATGCCTCTGTCCTTTTTCTGCCACAGTAATTTTCCTAAATAATCCATAGTCAAATGAATGCTAGTCTACAAAAACAAAAGTAGGAACTGATTAGAAGGCCATTATCTTTCCCTTCTGACTTCTTGAATATGTTCCATAATCACTGAAGGATTTCGGAGCAAGGAGCAATAGCAATCTAAATGGACCTAACCTCACAGCTGAGAGGCCTGTACCCATGGTTAAGAATAGCAACATTTCAAGCGCCAAAGACAGACACTTCCTTTGATGTGGGTCAACAAAATGTTCAAATTGTTATCTTATTCTAAGGTAAAGTATGCTTTCTATCTCTCTTATAATTCATGATGGAGATTCTTATTCTCTAGTTCTACCTATATTCCAATATGAATCCACTTGCATGTCATTCCACTGTCCTTTTTTTTGTATTATAGTTCATTTCTGCAGTGTGACTCAAAAGCTTCCCATGTGAAATAAATATTTGGTTCCCAGCTTATGGCTCCAGTATTGAAAGTGAATGGATCATGGGTGCTCTGACTCAATTACTAGTTTTATCCATTGCTGTGTCATAATTAAATGGCATTATTAGGAGCTTGTGGAAAGTATGAAGTTGGTGCTAACTGAGGAACTAGGGGAATGCTTCTAAAGACTGTGTCGAGTCCCTGACTTCCTCCTACATCCCTTTGCTTCTCAGTTGCCATGAGGAAAGCATTTTTTCCCTCTCATATCCTTCTGCCATGGTATTCAACCTCAACCTGGCATAGATGTGTTCTTAGGCACAACCACATCATGAGTGTTTGGACACACCAATTCCCAACCAGATATCTTTAAGATATTTGTATATCTAGCAATTTTATGTAGTCTGTAACACACTTGCTCCCTGCTATTGTTGCTCAAAAGCTTCTTAATCAGAGCACTGATGAGATTAGTCTACTTATTCTTTAGACAGGCACACAAAGGATTGCCCTCTAAAAACACTAAGTTCTATTAATTGATATGTGATGGAAAGACTGGAGGGTAGCACATGCTAACACAACATTACATCCAACATTACAGTGCAGAGAGGGTCCCTGGTCTCCACAGTTGGAAAGCAGATGAAGGGTCTTCAGATGGAGATGTGGCCCCAGAAACATGGGCAACAAATATCACATTTTTATTCCTTTGTGGGTCCTAAATATGTTGTGTGCTAACTTTGTATGTATACATGTATGTGTGTATGTGTGTATCTCTTTATGTGTATGTTTGTGTGTATTTGTGTATGTGGATATGTATGTGATATGTTTGTACAAACGTGTGTATGAACTTATGTGTATATGTATGTCTCTGATAAAAATACAAGACATTACATGTATAATGTAAAACTATGTAACAACAGGAAAGGGAAGAGGAAATGAGGAAAGTCAGTGGATATGGTCAAAATACATGATGTACTTGAAAGACATTGCTTTTGTGTTGTTTTATGCAATTAATATACATTAATAAAGACATTTGATGTGAAGCAAGATTGCTTACAGGGAAAAGACACTTGTCACAAAGCCTGATGACAGACCTGAGTTTGATTCCAGAACCCACATGGCAAAATAAAGACTCATGTCCAAACTGTCTTCTGACTGTACTTGTGCACCTACATACATGTACACATGCATGCATACATACACAAAAAATGTAATTAACTAAAATGTAATTTAAATTAAAAGAATTTATAAAATGGAAAGAAAAAACTTGAGAAATATTGAGCAGTAAAGAAGCAAGAAAATCTTCTAGATGCTAGAAAAAAAAAGAAACTTTCCTAGACCAGCAAGCTGAAGTGATGTTTGCCTACATCATCACTTCTGCCAGGAGAGTCATATGTTGGCACCAGAACTCTAGAACCATAAAAAATATAAATCTCTAGTATTGAAGAGACATAATTTGTGGTAATGTGTTACAGAAGTAATAGAAAGATAATACTGAGTTCTTGCCTGCTCCATATATACATTTTTCATACCAATAGACATAAGAGATATTGAACTCATTATATTTAACTGGGCTCTGCAAACTTTTACATCAGTGTTTCAGGCACACCAGCTCTCAGGCAGAAGGGGGAAGTGTGCAGGTCCAGGCCTGTGTGTGGTGTAGGCAGCTGCTGAGACTCTCAGAGGAGGTTTGTGTTGGAAGCTGAATCACTTTGGGAGGAGTATTATAATCCTGCACACAGTAATAATCTGCCAGGTCTTCAGCTTGGACATTGCTGATGGTGAGAGTGAAATCTGTCCCAGACCCACTGCCTGTGAAGCAATCAGGGACCCCAGTGTCCCGAGTGGATCCCCAGTAGATCAGCAGTTTAGGAGCCTGCCCAGGTTTCTGCTGGTACCAGGCTAAGTGGTTCTTCTTGCTATTGCTGCCAAACAGACTCTGGCTGGACTTGCGGCTGATGGTGACCTTCTCCCCTACTGACACAGCCAGAGATGATGGAGACTGTGTCATCATGATGTCCCCACAGATACCTGTGACTATTAAATGACAATGAACATGCACAGAAACACAAACACAGATTATGACAGTTAATTTGTCATTTAATGTCCTTATAATGTCATATTGTCAAAGTATTATTATGTAAGAAATATTATGCCCTGAGACACCTTTCAAACTTCTTATATACAAAGAAGTGACTCTGGTATGATTATAATAGTTTGAGTTTCTCATCAGACACCCAGAGCAGCAGGGACATGAGAACTTGGGTCTGTGACTCCATCTTGCTTCCCCTGCTGTATGATGAAGTTCTCATGGGAAAGCCCTGGTTTATAAATTCTGAGCCACTGGGCTGGGCTGGAAGGGCTCATGCAAAGCAGTCAGCAAATACAAAGGCAAATGCCTGGGCAGTTTGTGTGAGAGTGGCTGGTGTCAATCAACAGACAAACATACCTTCACAGAGAGCATGAGCAATCACTGAAAGGGATCCATTTACAGCTTTCCAAGAGAAATCTACTAGGTGCTCTAATAGCAGCTGTGGGTTAAAATCCAAGACATAGTTAAATCAGGTGACTTTTGCAGAAATGTGAGGAGAGCTATCTCAGACTGACAGTCCTAGGGAAATCATAAGATATGCTCTCAAAAATTGCAACAACAAATTAGGAAACAAAATAAGAAAACGTGCAATAAAAGAAAAGAAGAGAAAGAGGAAACGACAGAGGGGGGCACTGGGTCAAAATTTGTTATCACCCATCTGCAAAGCCACTCTTAAACTGAGGACATTGAACAGCATTTCGGACATTTGGCCTCCAGTTTCAGGATAAGCATGGGACAGAGATGCAAAGAGCAGCCCTGAATTTGCTCTGTGGAAATTATGGGGTTTGTGAATTTAAGACTTGGATCAGAGAAGCTTTAATATGGAAGCAAAGATAAACTCAGGAGAAACTAGCAAATATCACCCCCACAAATTTGATAACTGAGAGATGGCTCTAAATTTGGGAAAATGGGAGAGGAATAAAAGAAACCAAATTTCTTCAAGAAGTCATGACTGTAGACAAACATTACCAAAAGTGTTTATTACAGAAATGCATATTCCATGGTTATTTAGAAATTAGCTATATTGAAATGGGCCAAGGCGGGCTTGCTAACATAGTGAACAGATAAAAACCTTGCCAGGCAGGGGCATAGCCATCCCAAAACAAGCAATAATTTTAAAAAGACCAATAGACCACAATGTGGTGGTAATCTAATTGTACTGAAATATTATTTTGATTGTATGTTAATAAATAAAGTTGTCTGGGGGTCAGAGCTATTAGAGCCATAGCAAGAGTGTGGCGGTGGTGGCACACGCCTTTAATCCCATAAGATCTCTGTGTGTTCAGGGATACAGTCAGCATTGGAGACATATGCCTTTAAGACCTAGGGGGCTGTACATTCAGACAGTGACGAGGCAGTCATGTGTTTGGGTTTACAACCAATGAGAAGGCAGAACAACATACTATAAAAAAACGAACCAACAGGAAGTAGGTCTCTTTTCGAGAAGCTGGGACAGCAGGAGGAAGGGTGAGATTTTAGCTCTGAGCTCTGACCTCTCGGCTTTCTCTTTTACATTGTTTCTGTGTTTCTTATTTAATAAGACAGTTGGTTACATCTATATCTGGCGCCCAACGTGACAAGAATCCATTAAAAACTGCTTGGCTTGGCGGCAGGTCCGCTTTCCCGCAAGGGCGGCAGGCAGCCCGCGGCGGCGGCGGCGGCACGCGGCAGCCGGCAGTGATCGGCTTCTTACCAGGCTGGACTATCGGTGAGCTGCTTGCTTAAATCCTGCTTGCTTAAAGCCGGTGCTACAAGCAACTCAGACCTGCCCTGCCGAACAGGACCCTGCCTGTAAAGCCAATGCACGTGGTCGGAGCTTAAGGAAGTCAGACCCAAGCCTTGACTCGGCACAAGAGGGAACACGTGGCTGCATTTAAACTTTAGCCAGCTACGCTTTCTTGTTCTCTCTCTCTCTCTCTCTCTCTCTCTCTCTCTCTCTCTCTCTCTCTCTCTCTCTCTCTTTGGATTTACACCTGGGACACTAGGTGGCTGCTTTGAAAATCCCCTCAGATTTCTACTGTTCTACGCAGATTTGGTAAGTCATAACATATCAGATATTTTAAAGGAAACTATCTAAAAGAGAATTTTTTGTCCACATTAAAAAACAAATGGGTTTTATGTGTACATTGGAAGAAAATTGGTTTTTGTTCAAAATTTTAGGCAGTCTGGCAATGGAACAACTATATAATATTAGTATTGGTGGAATTATGCACCTTATCACTATAATAATCCACATTTTAATATTTAAAAAGATAGTCAATTTAAGTGCCAGGATAACAGCTTTAGAAGAACTTGTTAAACCTGTAAAAATTCAGACTAGATATTGTTAGAAAATGCTATATGTATATTTCTAATTGTATTTATTCCATCCATTTAACAATGTAATGCAAATTTCTGATCCTTGAATGTTATTATTATCAACTATTAGGATATAAAGAAATGAAAGCTAGTAGTTAGACATTATCATAGAACTTGTAGTCATATTAGATATGTTTTAAAATTGAGCAGAGATGTTTTAGACAGGTCATCTTCAAACCCTTCAGAGATCTACAGAATATGGCATTTAAAATGTTTTAATAACTTAGAAAATTTTTCTTTTTTGAGACATGTCGGCTCCTGGCAGTACCAATCTACTTTAGAGGAAATATGGGCATTGAAGAAACTGCATATGGAGTCAACTTTCATTCTGGCAAAAGTTAGTCACTGGACAACAAAGTATCCTCGAATCAACAGGACAAAATGGCAGACAGATCACGAAACAAGGACTACTGATTCTTGCCAAAACAAGTGTGGTTATGGCTTTATCAAAAGGCATCTTCTGAGGCCAGGACAATATGGCCCCATCCCTGAAGTGGCCTTCGCATCCGGAAAAGGTACAGTGCCCTTTTCTTCGAAGGCAGCTTAACAGGCAGAGGGCCGATGGATTCTGTTGTACAATGGAACAGCAGCTGAAAGCTCATGCCTCTCAAAAGTAGACTGGCATTTAATAGACGGTGTGGAGAAGAAGGGGATGCTGAGATGAAGCCATATATACACAGCCAAGAAGAATGGACAGCTGAATTTAAAAAACTGTCAACAATTTCCAGAATTTAAAATCCTGAATCATGACAGGACACTAGTGGAATTCAGGTGTTTCTGGTACGTGGACTGCTCTCACCCAATGTGAGGTTGAACTGTTGACCTTGTGTACATCCTACTTCACAAATGAGTCTGTCAGATACACTAAGCCTATAGGCTGAAGATGATGCCCCAACACTGCGGAGAAACCTCAGGTGACTGCCCAGGCAGCTGGCTGTTTCTGTCAACTCACAAAATTTTTTGGAAGTTGCTTGCATGCACTTCCTGTTTTTTATTTTTGTTAGCTAATTATTCCTTTCTTGGGTCTCTGAGGGAGTTGAAGATTAGTTAGTTATGGTTGAAGATTAGTTAGTTATAGTTGAAAATTAATTAGGACAGAAAGTGCATTAGATACATCTTGGATTTACCAAAATAGGATAGATAATGGAATTATTTTCTCTGATTTGTCAAATACCTGTTTAGGTATTTATTACTTGTATATATTGTATATAGTTATTGTACTTTTGTATATAGTTTTTCTTTTGTTAGTTATAACCTTTTGCTTTTTTTCTTTTTATTAAAATAGAAAAGGGGAAATGTGGTGGTAATCTAATTGTACTGAAATATTATTTTGATTGTATGTTAATAAATAAAATTGTCTGGGGGTCAGAGCTATTAGAGCCATAGCAAGAGTGTGGCGGTGGTGGCACACGCCTTTAATCCCATAAGATCTCTGTGTGTTCAGGGATACAGTCAGCATTGGAGACATATGCCTTTAAGACCTAGGGGCTGTACATTCAGACAGTGATGAGGCAGTCATGTGTTTGGGTTTACAACCAATGAGAAGGCAGAACAACATACTATAAAAAAACGAACCAACAGGAAGTAGGTCTCTTTTCGAGAAGCTGGGACAGCAGGAGGAAGGGTGAGATTTTAGCTCTGAGCTCTGACCTCTCGGCTTTCTCTTTTACATTGTTTCTGTGTTTCTTATTTAATAAGACGGTTGGTTACATCTATACCACAACATCATAGATTTTGCCATCCAAAGGAAAAAAATATTTGAGTATGAATGAAAATCAATGGCAATAACAGAAATCAAAGAACCTTCCAAGATTCAGAGTACTTAATCATGAAAACATACATAAGAAGTACATTATAAACCCAATATTATGTGTAAAGTACAAAAAACAAAAACAAAAAAAATATCATGACAAGGAGTTAAGATTCACATCTGTAATCCCAGAACTGGGGAGACAGCAGCAAGAGGATCATAAGATTAAAGATAGCCTGGGGTACATAGCAAGTTCTAGGTCAGTCTCTGTTATTTCCTATGTTCATCAGGTCTGTTGTGTCTGGAAGACACTGTTTCCTTGATGTCATCCATCCTTCTGGCTCTCACAATCTTTCCTTCTCCTCTTCCACAGAGATCTCTAAGCCCTCAGGTAAGAATCTGATGAAAACACTCTCTTTAGGACTGAATATTCTAAGGTTTCTCATTCTCTGAAACTTACCCACTTGTGAGCCTGTACTAGTTCTCATCTACTGCAGGAATAAGCTTCACTGACAACAGCTGAGTAGGACACTGACCTATGGGTATAACAGAATGTCATTATGAGTCATTTCATTGTTGTGTTACTTTAGCAGAACAATAGTATCTGGGTTTCCTGTAGGTCCATGGCCTATGGCTCAGGTTCTTGGCCACCAGAACAGTGTCAGGTATGGGTTGCATTTTGTGAAATGGGCCTTAAATCCAATTACCTAGAAGTTGGTTACTCCCACAATCATTCTAGATCACAAGGTTTATGGCTGGGTTGGTAGTCACCTTTCTCCTCTGGTAGAATGTAGATTATCTTTCAGCACCATGAACACTAGTCAGTAGGGGAATGGGCTCTAGTTAGGCATCAGCGCAATTTCTTTATGTTCAATGAGATATGTAAGGGATGAAAGAGAGGGGCAAGGGAGGGAATACAGGAAGGGCCTGGAATTCTTAGTTCAGCTTCTCAAATGAAGTTCCCTACTCAACTCCTGGAGTTGCTGATGTTCTGGATCTCTGACAAGGAAGGAGGAAATAAATAAAGTGAATGGAATTCATGGAGATCTGTAGGATGCTGCTTCCACCTATGTGTGTTCAATTCACATACAACATATGCAAATTCAGGGCTTATGGGATTTAGACCTGTGGTCGGTCTTCAGAGAGATTTGACAAGGACCTGTGATCTGATGAAGATTGTCAAATAGAAGGAGTGTGATGTTATGAGCAATTTCTAGCAAATGGTTTACAAACATTGGTCCTTTTTAAAAATTGAACACTTTTAGTTCATAAGTGACAGTAAATGTTAAATTATGAAATAGATTGCCATATTGCATATGAAATTGAATTTCTTTCCCTGATGAAATTATTTCCTACTTATTTAAGACCCACAGGAGATTTTGAGATGACCCAAACTACACTCTCTCAGTCCATCTTTGGAGAGCCAGTCTCCATGTCCTCACCTCTAGTCAGAACCCCTTATACAGCAATGGATCCACTATTTAACTTGGCTTCTATATGAACCAGTCCAGTCTTCCCAGCTCCTGATCTTTGAGGCTTCCAGCTGCAGTCCCTGACTGGTTCAGTGGCAATAGGCCAGGGCAAATATCAGCGGGGTGGTACCTGAGAATGTGAGAGTTTATTACTGCATTCAAAGTTTAGGAAGTCTCTATACAGGGTGACTTCCATGAACTAAATCTGCCATGCTTATGGAGAACCAGAGTCTATCATCAGAAATTCGCCTCCTGGTGAGCTGACACCTTGAACTTCAATTGCCACCTGCTTCTCCTCTAACATGGACACCTGCTTCTGATGCTGTGTTACAATTGAGTGTTGTGGGCATTATGTTCTTCAAACAGATAAAGAATTTCAGAGTGGACTTCTATCCACTGCTGTGGGTAGCATGGATTCCATTGGTCCTATTCCAATGATAGAAAACGGATGTTCCAGTGGCTCCCCCAATAAACTGCATACCCTCTTTCCATATCACTTTAGCCACCAGGTAATTTGGATATGACTTCCTACAGAGGCCTTCTCTTCAAGAATTAGGAGAAATCTCAGTTCTCTTGGTTTACTGTTTGAGTTCTCAGAATGAGGTTCCTTCTGCATACCTTGAGGTACTAATGTTCAGGATCCCATGTGAGTTGAGAGATAAGAAAGAAAACAGCACTGAGTGAGCTTTAGTGCCATGCTACTTACCCTTTGTTATAAGAGATGAGCAGGATTTGTCATTTATGAGCAGGATAGGGATATTGCATTTGTGAAAGAAAGAGTCCACAAGAATAGGGATCTGGACTCTGGTGATGTTGTCACATACAAAGGGTGAAATGGTATTTGAAAATCCTTGGAGGCCTTTTATTGCATAAAAACTTTGGGTTATATTCAAAATTGGATATTGTGGGTGTGCACAACAAAACCACCCAGTACCTAGTATGGAATGTCAGAAAATACACAAATATTTGATTGGCTAATAAATTCATATGACCTCACATTAATCTGTCATTCTCTCAGGATATTGAGGTGACTCAGACTCTTATCTCTGGCTATCATCAGTAGAGACCTGACCTCCATCTCTTGTAGGTGAAATCATTGCTCCCTACTAAGTGATATAAGCACCTACTTGAAATGGGAAATACATAAGCCAGAATAGTGTCAAATCTACTGATTTATAAGATTTCCAAACAGGAACATCAGGGTCCTGACAGCTCAGTGGCAATGGGTCTTGACTGGAGATGAAACAACTTACTGAGTGCATATTCTGTCAATAACTGATAAAGTTATTATGCAGTGTAGATCAGGTTTCTAATCCTAATCTAATATGGTTGGTAAAGTCAGGAGATTCATGCCTGAGTCAGCAGAATGGAGCATGAGGCTGATGTTATTCATTACTATGTATAAGGCACACAATATCCTCATACAGTGCTGCAGCATAAAATGAAATCCCTCATATTTAGATGGTCCAACTGCCATCATGTTTCACTTGTCTTTGAAAAATCATAGGAAATTATTAAACTTGTATGAGAGGGAGAAAACAAATCAACAAGTTACAGCTGAGATCTTTATCCTATGGGAAACACAGCTTCATTCAAACAAAGCCTAAATATTACGTTCAGCTCCACCATTCTAAGCATGTCAATATGGAGCAGAAGATTAAACATTATCAAATCACTTCTGCATAAGTACATATGATTGAAGGTAAAGGATGATCCAGGACATCAATAACTTGGGTTCTTCTGAAGACGGTTAGTGACTTCTACATGATCTTTTGTGGCATGTGGATTCTTCACATTTTTGACAACTTATGGATCCTACTATTAAAAGTGAATGGATCATAAATGCTATGACTCAATTTCTGGATTAATCTATTGCTGATTCATGATTAAATGGTATTATTGGGAGGTGGTGGAAAGTATGAAGTTAGTGCTAACTGAGGAACTAGGGGAATGCTTCTAAAGACTGTGTCCAGTCCCTGGCTTCGTCCCACCTCCCTTTGCTTCTCAGCTGCCATGAGATAAACATCTTTCCCGTGTCATGTCCTTCCTCCATGATATTCAACCTCATTTGGGTCCACAACAATGATCCTAACCTATCTTGGTCTGACACAGAAACTGTGAGCTGAAGAAATCTTTGCCCTTTAAGTTGTTTTCCTCAGATGTTTTGTCACAGTGAAGAAAACTCTAAACTCGGCACAGTCCATATCACTTCAAGATTTTCCTGGGGAAACACCTGGCACAACTGTGTTTCCAGGCACAAACACAACATGCAACTTTGGACACACTGATTCCCAAGGAGATAGTTTTAAGGTATTTGGAGATCTCCAACAATTTTATGTAGTCTGTAACACACTTGTTCCCTGCTATATCTCCAAAATAGGTGCTTGATAAGTTTCTTAACCAAAATATTGATAAGATTAATTTGCATATATTTCACACAGGTACACAAATGATTACCCTCTAAAAACACTAAATTCTAATAATCAATATGTCATGGAAAGAGTGGACACCAGCACATGTTAACACTGAATTATATCCAACATTAGAGTGGAGAGAGGATTTTTGGTCTCCACAGTTGGAAAGCAGATGAGGAGTCCTCTAAGAGAGAGATGTGGCCCCAGAAACATGGGCAACAAATATCATATTTTCATTTCTTTTTGGATCCTAAATATGTTGTGTGCTAAGTTTGTGTATGTACATATATATGTGTGCATATATGTGTATCTCTTTATGGGTTCATGATCATGTATATGTGTGTGTGTTTGTGCATGTACATATGTATGTGGTATGTGTGTACAAATGTGTGTATGTACTTATGTATATATGTGTATGTCTGTGATAAAAATACAAGAGATTACATGGGTGTTGTAAAAATGGATAATAGCAGGGAAGAGAAGGGGAAATGAGAAAGGTTGGTGGATGAGGGAAAAATATATGATACACTTGAAAGACATTGATGTATGACATTTGTATGCAATGAATAAACATTAATAAACTCAATGTGAAGCAAGATTGTTGAGAAGGCAAAGACAGTTGCCACAGAGCTTGACATCAGACCTGAGATTTATCCCCAGAACCCATATCACAAAAAGAAAGACTCACATCCAAGTTGTCCTCTGACTGCATTTGTGCACCTACATACATGTACACATACATGTATACATGCATGCACAAAAATGTAATTAACTAAAATGTAATTTAAAATTAAAAGAATTTATGAAAAAGGAAAGAAAAACCTTGAGAAATATTTAGCAGAAAAGAAATAAGACAGTCTTCTACCAGCTAGAAAAAGAAAGAAACTTTCCTAGAGCAGAAAACTGAAATGATGTTTGCCTACATCATCACTTCAGTCTATAGAGTCATATGTTAGACACCAGAACTCCAGATCCATAAAAATATAAATCTCTAATACTGAAACAACAGAATTTGTGGGAATGCGTTTCAGAAGAACAGAAAGATAATACTGAGTTCTTTCCTGAATTTCCATATATACGTTTTCCATACCAAGAGACATTGAACTCATTATATTTAGCTGGGCTCTGCAAACTTTTATATCAGTGTTTCAGGCACACCAGCTCTCAGGCAGAAGGGGGAAGTGGAAGTGTGCAGGTCCAGGGCTGTGTGTGGTGCAGGCAGCTGCTGAAACTCTCAGAGGAGGTTTTTGTTGGAGGCTGAAGCACTGTGGGAGGAGTACTGTGTAGCTGCTGACAGTAATAATCTGCCAGATCTTCAGCCTGTACATTGTTGATGGTGAGAGTGTAATCTGTCTCAGATCCACTGCCTATGAAGCGATCAGGGACCCCAGTGTACCGAGTGGATGCCCAGTAGATCAGACTTTTGGGAGATTGCCCTGGTTTCTGCTGGTACCAGCTCAAGTAGTTTCTGCTATTGCTGCCAAACAGACTCTGGCTGGACTTGCAGCTGATGGTGACCTTCTCTCCTACTGACACAGCCAGAGATGATGGAGACTGGGTCATCACGATGTCCCCACAGATACCTGTGACCATGAAATGACAATGAACATGCACAGAAACACAAACACATATTATGACAGTTAAAATGTCATTTAATGTCCTTATAATGTCATATTGTCAAAGTATTATTATGTAAGAAACATTGTGCCCTGACCCTGAAATAATTATAATATTTTGTAATTTCTCACCAGACACCCAGAGCAGCAGGGACATGAGAACTTGGGTCTGTGACTCCATCTTGCTCCCCCTGCTGTATGATGCAGTTGTCACTGGAAAGCCCTTGTTTATAAATTCTGAGCAGCTGGGCTGGGCTGGAAGGGCTCATGCAAAGCAGTCAGCAAATACAACAGCAAATGCCTGGGCAGTTTGTGTGAGAGTGGCTGGTGTCAATCAACAGACAAACATACCTTCACAAAGAGCATGAGCAATCACTGAAAGGGATCCATTTACTGTTTTCCAAGAGAACTCTACTAGGTGCTCTAAGAGCAGGTGTGGGTTAATATCCAAGACATATTTAAATCAGGTGACTTTTGCAGAAATGTGAGGAGAGGTATCTCAGATTGTCAGTCCTAGGGAAATCATAAGATATGCTCTCAAAACTTGCAACAACAAATTAGGAAACATGTAAGAAGACATGCAATAAAAGAAGAGAGAGAGATGGGGGGAGGGGGTTATTGAGTCAAAATTTGTTATCATCTATCTGCAAAGCCACTCTTACACAGAGGACAATGAAAAGTGTCTCAGACATTTGGCCTCCAGTTTCAGGATAAGTATAGGACAGAGATGCAAAGAAAAGCCCAGAATTCTCTCTGTGGAAATCATGGGGGTCATGAATTTAAGCCCAGGATCAGAGAAGCTTTAATCTTGAAGCAAAGATAAATCCAGCAGAAACTAGCACGTATCATCCCCACCACTTTGATAACTGAAAGATGCCCCTAAATTTGGGGAAATGGAAGGGAAATAAAAGAAACCAAATGTATTATGAGACTGAGAAACAAGTGGTAGGAATAAAAATTGTGTCATCTCCTTAAAAAAAAGAAACCAAATTTCTTCAAGAAGTCATGGCTGTAGACAAACACTGCCAAGAGTGTTTATTCCAGAAATGCATATTGTATGGTAATTTAGAAATTAGCTGTATTGAAATGGGTCAACGTGGTCTTGCTGACATAGTGAACAGACAAAAACTTTGCCAGAGGGGTATAGCCATCCCAAATCAACCAATAATCGTACAAAGAAAAATAGACCACAACATCATAGATTTTTGCCATCCAAAGGAAAAAATATTTGTGTATGGATGAAAATCAGTAACAATAACAGAAATCAAAGAACCTTCCAAGATTCAGAGTAGTGAATCATGAAAGCATATATAAAAAGTACATTATAGACCCAGTATTCTGTGTAAATTACAAGAAACAAAAATAAATAAAATATCATGATAAAGAGTTGAGATTCACATCTGTAATCCCAGAACTGGGGAGACAGTAGCAAGAGAACCATAAGATTAAAGCCAGCCTGCAGTACATAGCAAGTTCTAGGTAATTTTCTGTGATTCCCTGTTTTCATCAATCCTATCTGACTATCACAATCTTCACCCCTCCTCTTCCACAGAGATCCCTGAACCCTCAAGGAGGAGTTTGATTATGACATTCCCTTTATGACTGAATGTTCCAAGGTCTCCCACTCTCTGTACCTTGTCTACTTGTGATTCTCTGTATTAGTTCTTATCTATTGCAGCAAGAAGCTTCTCTGATGGAAGCTAATTAAGACACTGACCTATAGTATAACAGAATTATGAGTCATTTCATTGTTGTGTTCCTTTAGCAGAAATAATATCTAGGTTTCCACTGGGTCCATGACCTATCTAGTCTCAGGTTCTTGGCCACCAGCATAGTATCAGGCATGGGTTGTATCTCATGGAGTAAGCATTGAGTCCAATTACATAGAAGTGGGTTACTTCCACAACCATTCTAGATCACAGGGTTTATGGCTGGGTTGGTTGTCATCTCTCTCCTCTGGTAGAATGCAGATTATCTTTCAGCACCATGAACACTACCCAGTCGGTGTGAAAGCTCTAGTTGGGCACCAGCCAATTTCTCCATGTTTAATGAGATATGTTAGGGATGAAAGAGAGTAGTAAGGGAAGGAATACAGGAATGGACAATTAACACTAAGAGCCATTTGAGAGATCTTATGGAAACCTACTTCAGTAGAGACTTCCTAAGATGTAAACATATGAAAGAAATTTAAGTGAAGTCAGCAAATAATAAAGGTTTGTTAAACCTCAACTAGACATCTTCCACCACCACATGAAACCTCCAGTGTAAGGAATGGGTTACATCTTAATAAGTTGTTGCTTAGAGGGTCACCATGGAAGCCCCAAACAACTCTGGCTATTGCTTGCTCTCCACAAACTGATAACAAAGACCTATTGCTCAAGAGACTTGTTTCTTTTTAATTACAGGCTGAGGGAGAGCCACAGAGTTGCCTGTGCAAAGTGCAGATACACACACACACACACACACACACACACACACCTGTAACCATGGGCTTCCGGATGCTGTCATAAGGGGGCAGGGATGTATGAACTGTGTATTCCCGGCAAATCTCAGACACTCACCATGAGATTATGTAGGCTGGTTCAAGAAACATGGATTTATATCTATTGGTTTTCCATCAAATATAAAAGATATTTATATCACTTGCCTCACCCCCAGAGTCTCCTTACTTTTGTCTGGCTTTTTTCACCTTACCTACCATGTGTTGCTAGAGTTTTTCTGGTCCTGCCTGGCCCACGGTCAGGACAAATCTTTCTCACTTGCCAGCCCCACAACCACTCAAACCCAACCAAGTAACCACACAGAGACTTATGTTACTTATAAACTGTATGGTTGTGGCAGGCTTCTTGCTAACTGTTCTTATAGCTTAAATTAATCCATTTTTATTACTCTATACCTTGCCCTACCCACTTATAAAATAAACACACACACACACTTATATTATTTAAACTGTTTGGCCTAATGGCTCAGGCTTCTAGCTATCTAATTCTTACATCTTAAATTAACCCATTTCTATTAGTCTATAAATTGCCACATGCCTAGTGGCTTACCAGTACCTTACATCTAGATTGTCATGGTTGCGGCTGGCAGCATCTCTCTGCCTCAGCCTTCCATGTCCCAGAATTCTCTTCTCTGCTTGTCCAGCCTATACTTCCTGCCTGGCTACTGGCCAATCAGCATCTTATTTATACAGAGCAATATCCACAACAACCATGAGATTTGCATATTGTTCTCTGAGTCTTCTTTGCAAGTGTCAAATAAAAGCTCACCTGCAACCTTGCTTTAACTGGTCTGGAATCTTTACTTCAGCTTCTCAAATGAAATTCTCTACTCAGTTCCTGGGGCTGCTGATGCTCTGGATACCTAGCAAGGATGAAGAAAAGAAATAAAGTGAATTGGGATTCATGGCGATCTATAGGAGGCTGCTGCCATCCATATGTGTTCAGTTCACATGTAACAAATGCTGGACCTATGATGATTATACCTGTGATCTTGAGAGAGACTTGACAAGAAGGACCTGTGCTCTGATTAAGATTGCCACATAGAAGGAGTGGACTGTTATGAGCAAATCCTAGAACATTGTTTACAAATCTTCGCTCTTTTTAAAAACTGAATATTTTTAGTTCATAACTCACAGTAAGTGTTAAATTATTCAATAGATGCCCGATTGCCTATGACATTGAATTTGTTTCCCAGGTGAACATCTTTGTTTCTTATTTAAGACGTACTGAAGATTTTGAGATGACCCAAACTACACTCACTCAGTCCATCTTTGGAAAGCCAGTCTCCATCTCCTCAGTTCTAGTCAGAACTCTTATACAGTGATGGAACCACTGTTTAACTTAGCTTCTACATAAACCAGTCCAGTTTTCACAGTTTCTGAATTATGAGGATTCCAGCTAAGGTCCCTGACTTGTTCAGTGGCACTGAGCTAAGGACAAATATCAGTGGGGTAGTGCCTGAGTATGTGGGAGTTTATTACAGCATTCAAAGTTTAGGAAGTCTCTATACAGAGTGGCTTCCATGAACAAAATCTGTCCTGCCTAAGCAGATCCAGGGCCACCCATGCTGCATCTCTGAGGAGAGACTTTCAGGAAGAGATTTTCTGAATCTATGTGAGAGGATCAAATTGGAGGACTCAAAGCAACAAGTCAGAACTGAGGGCTCTTTAATGCTTGTTCCAACATGCACTTAAGATAAACCCATTAGTGATCCATCACCTTCAACCACTGTGGATGACATACTAGCAGGGAAATAGAGACAATAGGAGTGCCTTCTTTATCTATTTTTAATTTTCATGTCTATGGATGTTTTGGCTGCATGAATGTCTGTGCAATACCTGTTTCCCTGGTGCCTACAGAAGCCAGAAGAGGGACTCAGAGCTTCTAGAATTGAAGTTACAGATTGCTATGAACTGCCACCATGTGGGTACTGGGATTTGTATCTAGACCCTCTGAAAGAGCAGTCAGTGAGTTCTCTTAGTCAATGTGAATCGTTCCAGACTCACAAATGCCTTCTGAGTAAAGAGAAATGACTTCAAAGAAGAAATGAAAAATTCCCTTAAAAAATAGAGGATAAGAAAAAAAAATGGAAGAAATCAATAAACACCTTAAAGAAAGCCAAGAAAACCAAGGAAAAAAACAATAAAAGAGGTGAAAGAAACAGTTCAATTCATGAAAATTGAAATGGAAGCAATAAAGAAGACATAAACAGAGGGAATACTACAAATAGCGAAATGCCTGAACAAACAAGAACTACAGATACAAGCATAATCAACAGAATAAAAGAGATGAAAGAGAGAATCTCTGGTGTGGAGGATACAATAGATGAAACAGATTAATCAATCAAAGAAAACTCTAAAGCCAAAATAGTCATAACACAAAATATCCAGGAAATCTGGGACACCAAGAAAAGACCAAACCTAAAATAATAATTGGGATAGAAGAAGGAGAAGAATTCCAACTCAAAGGCACACAAAAAAAAACATATTCAGCAAAATCATAGAGGAAAACATTCCCAACCTAAAGAAGGATATGTCTATGAAGATACAAGAAGATTACAGAACACCAAATAGACTGGATCCAAAAAATGTCCCCTTGCCACATAATAATCAAACCACTAAACATACAGGATAAAGAAAAATATTAAGAGCAACAGAGGAAAAAGGCCAAGTGACTTATTAAGGCAGACCCATCAGAATAACATCTGACTGCTCAAAGGAGACTCTGAAAGCACAAAGGTCCTAGATAGACATAATGTAGACACTAAGAGACCACAGATGCTAGCCTAGACTATTATACCAAGCAAAACTTTCAATTACTGTAGATGGAGTACACAAAATATTCCAAGACAAAACCAGATTTAAATAATACCTGTTCACAAATGCAGACATACAGAAAGCACAAGAAGGAAAACTCCAACCTAAGGAAGTTAGATGTACCCACAAAAACACAGACAATAGATAAACCCAGAGCAGCAAATCCCAAACAAGGGAAATACACACATACTACCATGAAAATATAACAAGAATTAACAGTCACTGGTCATTAATATCCATTAATATCAGTGGACTCAATTTGCATATAAAAAGACACAGGATAACAGAACGGATAAGAAAACAGGATCCATCCATCTGCTGCATACAAAAAAAATTATACCTCAACTTCAAAGACAGACATTATCTCAGGATAAATGGTTGGGGAAAGACTTTCCAATCAAATGGACCTAAGAAACAAGCTGGTGTAGCTATTCTAATATCTAACAAAATAGACTTCAAACTAAAATTAATCAAAAGGTATCAGGAAGGACATTAAACATTCATCACAGGAAAACAAATCCATCAAGATGAAGTCTCAATTCTGAACATCTATGTCCCCAAATACAAGGGCAACCACACATGTAAAAGAAATATTACTAAAGCTTAAATTATATATCAAGGCCCACACACTAACAGTGGGAGACATCAACAACAAACTCCCACCAATGGACATGTCTGCCAGACAGAAACTTGACAGAGAAATGAGGGAACTAATAGATGCTATTACTCAAATGGACTTAACAGACATCTATAGAACACTTCACCCAATACAAAAGAATATACCTTCTTCTCAGCACAACATGGAACCTTCTCTAAAACTGACAGTATACTGGGTCACAAAGCAAATCTCAACAGATACAAAATGATTTGAATAACCCCCTGTATCTTATAAGATCACCATGGCTTAAAGTTAGAATTTATGTAACCCCTAAAGAAACAGAAATAGTCATTAAAAGACTCCCATCCAAAAACAGCTCAGGAGATGATATTAGGACAGAATTCTACCAGAATTTCAAAGAAAAGCTAATACCAATACTTCTGAAATTGTTCTACACAATAGAAACAGAAGGAACACTGGCAAGTTCTTTTTATGAGACTACAGTTTCCCTGATATTCAAACCACACAACAATGCAACTAGTAAAGACAATTACAGAATAATCTCCCTCATGAACATCAATGCAAAAATACTTAATAAAATACTGGTAAACTGAATACAAGAATACATCAAAAGCTTTATCCACCAAGACCAAGTAGGCTTCATTTCAGAGATGTAAGGATGGTCCAACATGAAAAATCTGTCAATGTAATCCACCATATAAACAAACTGAAGGAAAAAAATCACATCATCTTATTAGATGCTGGAAAAGCTTTAGGGAAAAAACCCAACACCCCTTCATGACAAAGGCAAGATCAGGAATACAAGAAACATACCTAAACATAATAAAGGCAATTTACAGCAAATTGACAGCCAACATCAAAATAAAAGGAGAGAAATTCAAAGCTATTACACTAAAATGGGGAAAAAGACAAGACTGACCATTCTCCTCATTTCTATTTAATATAGTACATGAAGTTCTAGCTAGAGCAAAAGACAACAAAAAGAGATCAAGAGGATACAAACTGAAAAGGAAGAAGAAAAACTTTTGCTATTTACAGATAATATAATAGTATCATCAAGTGAGCCCCAAAATTCTACCAGGGAACTTCTACCGCTGATAAACACCTTCAGTAAAAAGGCAGGATACAAGATTAGCTCAAAAAAATCAGTAGCTCTCCTATATACAAATGATAAATGGGCCAAGAATGAATCAGAGAAACATTACCCTTTACAATAGCCACAAATAAAGTAAAATACCTTGTGGTAACTCTAAGCAAGTGAAAGACCTGTATGACAAGAACTTTAAGTCTTTGAAAAGAAATAAATTGAAGATATCAGAAAATGGAAAGATCTCCCATGCTCATGGATAGGTAGAATTAACATGGCAATTTTAACAAAAGCAATCTACAGATTCAATAAAATCCACATCAAAATCACAACACAATTCTTCACAGACCTGGATGTGGTGGTATTCTAATTGTACTGAAATGTGATTTTGATTGTATGTTAATAAATAAAGTTGCCGGGGGGTCAGAGCTATTAGAGCCATAGACAGAGTGTGGCGGTGGTGGCACACGCCTTTAATCCCATAGATCTCTGTGTGTTCAGGGATACAGCCAGCATTGGAGACATATGCCTTTAAGACCTAGGGGGCTGTACATTCAGACAGTGACAAGGCAGTCACGTGTTTGGGTTTACAACCAATGAGAAGGCAGAATAACTTTTAACTGACTGACACACAAAGAAATAGCTCTCTTTCGGGAAGCTGGGACACCACAGGCGGAAGGGTGAGATTTTAGCTCTGAGCTCTGACGTCTCGGCTTTCTCTTTTACATTGTTTCTGTGTTTCTTATTTAATAAGACGGTAGGATACATCTACACCTGGAAAGAACAATAATCAACTCCATATGGAAAAACAACAAAAACCAAGATAGCTAAAACAGTTATTCAATAAAGCAACTTCTGGAGGCATCACCATCCCTGACCTCAAGCTCCATTATAGAGCTATAGTAATTAAAAAAAAAAAACAGCTTGGTATTGACATAAAAACCTGATAACTGGACCAATGAAATAAAATTGAAGACCCTGACATTAACCCATAAACCTATGAACACCTGATTTTTGACAAAGAAAAAACTGCATAATGAAAAAATGAAAGCATCTTTAACAAATGGTGCTGGCATAACTGTATGTCAACATATAGAAGATTGTAAATAGATCCATATGTATCCCCATGCTGTGGGTCATACTGAACCTACCTGCTGTGGGATGGTATGTCAAATTACTCTGATTGTTCAATAAATAAAACACTGATTGGCCAGTGGGTGGCAGGAAGTATAGGCGGGACTAACAGAGAGGAGAAAAGAAAGAACAGGAAGGTGGAAGGAGTCACTGCCAGCCATCTCCATGACAAGCAGCATGTGAAGACACCAGTAAGCCACGAGCCACGTGGCAAGTTATAGATTTATGGGAATGGATTAATTTAATCTGTAAGAACAGTTAGCAAGAAGCCTGCCACGGTCATACAGTTTGTAGGCAATATAAGTCTCTGTGTTTACTTGGTTGGGTCTGAGTAGCTGTGGGACTGGTGGGTGACAGAGATTTTTTCTGACTGTGGGCAAGGCAGGAAAACTCTAGCTACACCTACCAATTCTCCATCAAATACTCCCATCTTTGTTATAAAGAAAAAGTCTGAAAAATGGAGGCTATTATAAGACCTTAGAGCCATAAATAAGACTATGTTCCCATGGGGACTTTGCAGCCTGGCCTGCCCTCCCCAGTAGCTATCCCTGCAGGGTACCATAAAATAATTATTGACTTAAAAGATTGTTTCTTTACACCTGGAGGATAAACAGTGCTTTGCCTTTAGCATACCTAGGATTAATTTTCAGGACCTATGCCATGTTTTCAGTGGAAGATCCTGCCACAGGGAATGGTCAATGGTCCCATGCTTTGTCAAAAATATGTAGCTCTGGCCATTGATCCCCTCAGAGCCAGATGGCCGCACATTTATATCTTTCATTACATGGATAATATCTTGGTGGCAGGTGCAGATAACTCCCAGCTCCTTCAATACTATCAGGAGTTATCCCATAATCTCTCACTTCGGGGACTGCAGACAGCCCCTGATAAAGTTCAGTTGGCTGATCCTTACCTCTACTTGGTGTTTGAGCTTTTTCAACAAAAAGTCCTGACCCTGAAGGTCCAGCTAAGGACTTCACACCTTCAGACCCTAAATAATTTCCAAAAACTCTTAGGGGATATCCAATGGCTCAGACCCTATCTAAAACTTACCACAGAAGAATTGACTTCACACTTTGATATCCTAAAAGGCGGTCTCGATCCCTCATCTGACAGAGAGCTAACACCAACAGCAGAAACAGCCCTTACCTTAGAAAATAAGGCCATTCGAGATCAAACATCCTTCTGCATTTCCTACTCTGAACCCTTGCTGTATGCCATGTTTGCCATACCCCATGCCCCTACCGGAGTGTTTTGGCAACAAGTCTTTACCCAAGAGGGGCAATGAGGAAACACTCTATTTTGGGTGCATTTGCCGACCTCTAATATCAAGGTTCTGGCCCCTTATCCATCCTTGGTGGCTAGGCTAACAGTTAAAGGGAGAGAATTGGGTCGCCAATATGTTGGAAAAGATCCCGACTCCCTGATTGTTCCTTATACCCAGGAGCAACTGGATTGGTTATTACAAACTACAGATAAATGGCCCATTGCCTGTTCCTCGTTCTTTAGAACAATTGACAACCATTACCCCACCAATCCCCTGCTACATTCAGCAAGGATTCACCCTTTTGTCTTTCCTAATATAATGTCCCCCCAGCCCTTGAATGAGGCATCCTAGGTTTTTACAGATGACTTGTCCAACGGGAGTGCCACCTATGTCATCAATGGCAAAGACACCTCTTGCCCTTCCCCCTACTCCTCTGCACAGCTTGTAGAACTCTATGTAGTTTTACAGGTGTTTCAATTATTAAGTTCCAAACCCTTTAATTTGTATACAGACAGCGCCTATGTAGCCCACTCGATCCCCCTACTAGAGACAGTCCCCCTTATTAAGCCTTCCACCAATGTAGCCCCACTTTTCCTCCAACTTCGGTCATTCATTTGTGTCAGACAACACCCCTTTTTCATTGGACTCCTTCAAGCCCACCTAAAACTACCCGGCCCTTTGACTGAGGGATATGCCTTGGCTGATGTAACTACTCAGCTGGCCTTCCCGGTCCTTGTAGGTTCCCTTTCTCAGGCCACCCAGACATGTTCTCTTCATCACTTGAATGCCCATTCCCTTTGCCTGCTTTTTAAAATTACCAGAGAACAGGCTTGTGAGATTGTAAAGGGCTGTCCTGACTTCTCTGTTTCCCTACCTGTCCCACATATGGGGGTTAATCCTAGGGGCTTAATCCTCAATGAGATTTGGCAAATGAATGTTACTCATCTAACTGAGTTTGGTAAGCTTAAGTATATACATGTCATAACTGATACGTTCAGTGGCTTTATCTTTGCCCCACTCTAAGCTGGAGAGACCTCCAAAACTGTCATTTCCCATGTTCTCCAATGTCTCTCTGTATTAGGAAATCCTAAAGTCATAAAAACTGATAATGGCCCAGCATATACCAGAAAAATATTTTCAATCCTTTTGCCAGTGACTCCAAATTAAACATGTCACTGGCATTCCATATAACCCTCAAGGACAGGGCATTGTGGAGCAGGCCCACCAAACACTTAAAACCACTTTACAGAAACTCAAAAGAGGAGACCTTTATGTCATTAAGGGCAGCCCCAGAAAACTTCTTAATCATGCCTTATTGGTCCTTAATTTCCTCAACCTGAATAAAAATGGCAAAACTGCTGCTGATCGCCTATGGCATCCCAGTATACCTAGAGGCCATGTTATGGTAATGTGGAAGGATCCATTGACCTCTCAATGGAAAGGACCCAACCCAGTTCTCATTTGGGGACATGGATCTGCTTATATTTGTGATGACCAAGAAGGGGCACCCAGATTGCTCCCAGAACGACTTCTAAAGCAAGTCAGCACTAGCCAGTCACCCAGGGAAGAGGATAGACCCTGAGGTTGTTCCCCTTTGCTTCTCTTTTACAGATGCTGATAAAGAAAACACTGGGAGAATCCCCCTGGATATTCTGGATCTTGCTGCTGCCTGTACCTTGCATCAGGACCAGAGACTGGTCACCACATCCCCATTTGCATTGCACTTTTATTTGACCAAAAATTGTACTAATTATGCTAAGACACAGACCTCTGGCCACCTGTTGACTACCGCTGACTGCCCCTTGCAGGGATGCCAGAATCCCATTTTACTCAACTTTACTGATTTCCATAGAACCCCCAGCAAGGTGGCCCCTGCTATCTGTTTTTTGTATGATCAGACTGCCCACAATTGCAAAATGTATTGGAGGCAGGAAAGTGTAGGATGCCCCTATTCTTACTGCAAATTTCGTAATGCCATTCCTTCTGCTGAGGGACAGGTAATTGGGAGAGAATGTAACTACCCAAGCAAAAAAAGAGCTGTCTTCTTGCCCCTTGTGGCTGGAATTTCCCTCAATACCTCCCTGGTCTCTGCAGGCTTGGTGGGAGGAGCCCTGGGTCATTCCCTCATAACAATGGCTCACCTATCCCAGCAACTTCAGGTAGCAATTGAGGCTTCTGCAGCATCCTTGTCCTCCCTCCAAAGGCAGTTAACCTCCCTTGCACAGGTTGCCCTACAAAACCGATGGGCCTTGGACCAGGTGACAGTAGAAAAGGGTGGGACATGCCTTTTTCTGAGAGAAGAATGTTGTTATTATATTAATGAGTCGGGAATGGTAGAAACCCAGATAAATAAGCTTCAATAAAGTTTACCCTAGAGCTCCATAAGCAGTGATTCTCTGCTGCGGCAGATGACTAGAGGAGATCATCCATGTTCTCCCTTTTGATTCCTCTTGCAAGACCATTAGTCAGCCTTTTGTTATTTGTAACTTTGAGTCCCTGTATAATTGGCAGGCTAACCAGATTCATCAAAAAACAAATAGACTGCCTGGCATCAAAACATATACAAGTCCATTATCATCGGCTTGATCTTGCCGATCAAGGCCATGCAGAGCCTTTGGGTGATGACTGTCCTTTGGGAACTACATAAAAACCCAGGACCATGCAAGCTTGTCCCACTTGGGACAAATACATCCAGGGCCCCTCCTCCAGCAAATACATCCAGGGCCCCTCCTCCAGCAAAAGACACCTATAATAAACAGGGCGGATCAGGGCAATGTTTCCCCTCCTTGGATAAGGCCCATCACCACCAGGCAAATTTGTACCGCCACCTTGGACCTACATAAATAATTAAAAGGGAGGAGATGACAGGAGCCATAAGCTTAAGGGACCCTTGACACATGCTGCCATATTTGGGCTTCTTTCCTCTTTTCCTAGATCTAGGCCTTGCTTAAGTTTCCATAGCACCAGAACCTCTTCTCACAAATACTAGAACCTCTTCTCAGAAATCAGGTGACCAAGCTGCGGTTAGGCAATTAGGCAACATTTCCTGATAGCTGAACAACCCATGACTAAAGTCCCCTCCATGCTTGGACCCCCCCCTCTTTGCACCTGCCTATATATGCCTTAAGAGGACAATGAAATTTTGGAGCTTTATCAGACATCCTGTTTTGCTCTCATTCTTTGTGTCTCTGGTCCCTCTCATTTGAAGGCCCACCCTTTAGGTCTGAGTTGAAGAACCTGCTGGCTGGGACATACTAGCAAAAGTGGAGAGGTTGCCTGAGCTGGTTTATCCCAGTAACCAGATTGGTGAATAACATAACCATCATCATAGAGCCTTTGTTAAGTAACTGATGGAAGCAGATGCAGAGATCCACATCCAAGTACCTGGCTGAGCTCCCGGAGTCCAGTCAAAGAGAGGAAAAAGGGATTCTTTGAACAAGAGGTATCAATATCATGATGGAGAAATCTACAGAGACAGTTGAACCAAGATAGTAGGAACTCATGAACTTTAGACCAACAGTTGTAGAGCCTCCATGGGACTGGATTAGGCTCTTTGAATGAGCAAGACAGTTACATAGCTTGGTCTGTTTAAAGTGGTCCCTGGCAGTGGGATCAGGTTCTATGCTTGGTGCATGAGCTGGCTTTTTGGAGCCCATTACCTATGGTGGGACACTTTGTACAGCCTTGATGCAGGGAGAGGGGCTTGGAACTCCCTCAACTGAATGTACCAGGCTTTGCTGAAGTCCATGGGAGGCCTTACCTTTTTAGAGCAGGGAATGGAGAGTGTGTTAGGGGGGAATGAGAGGAAGGAAGAGAGAGTGATCTGTGGTTGGTAAGTAAAATAATTAAAAAATTTCTTAATAATGAGAAAAATTAAAAAAACCTACTATTCTAAAAAGATTATAATACTCTTAAATTTGTCACTGGACACCCAACACAGCAAGAATATGAGGATCAAGGTTTGTGATTCCATCTTGAGCTGCCCCTGCATGCTGTGGGATGTTTTGTATGTCAAAAGTGTTGCTCTGATGGGGTAATAAATAAAACACTGATTGGCCAGTAGCCAGGCAGGAAGTATAGGTGGGACAAGCAGAGAGGAGAATTCTGGGAAGTGAAAGGCTGAGACAGAGAGAGCTTCCAGCCACCACCATGAGAAGATGTTATGATACCAGTAAGCCACGAGCTACGTGGCAACTTGTAGAGTAATAGAAAAGGGTTGATTTAAGAAAAAAAAACAGCAAAAAGCCTGCCACAGCCATACAGTTAATAAGTAATATAACTCTCTGTGTGTTTACTTGGTTCAGTCTGAGCAGCTACAGGACTGGCAGGTAAGAGAAATTTGTCCTGACTGTGGGCCAGGAAGGACCAGGAAAATTCTAGTTACCCCCCGCCTTTCTGATGCAGCTCAGTTCTCACAGCAAAGAACTTGTTTATAAAACCTAAGAAGCAGGGCTGTCCTGTAGGGGCCCACACAAAGATGTCAGCAAATGAGGAAGCAAATTGAATGGCAGCATATGAGAATGCCTGATGTCATTCAACAGCCAATTCCATCAGAAAGTGTAAGTGCTCACTGGGAAAAAAAAGTCAACACAGAAGAACAAAGTCCAATTATGAGCTTTCAAACTACAAATGTCTAGATGCTCTAATAACAACCTTCATTTCACAACCAATGACATGTTCATATCAGTTCATAGACATGATGGTAGAACTACCTCAGAATAATAGTCCTTGGGAAATAATAAACATGTTAAGTAAAAACAGAAAACAGCAAAGTGAAAGAAATTAAAATGAAATAAAGGACAAAGGACAGAAGAGAACAGGGGGGATGGAAGAAAGGAAGAAAAATGGAAAAGAGAGAGAAGAGAAGCAGAGAGAAGGAAAAGAGAAAAGGGAAATTTAAGAATGAGAAGAGAGCAGAAAGAAAAGAGTGGATGGATAAAGGGAGGGATAACGAAGGAAAATCAGAAGGCAAAAGTAAAAAATTTTGGTCCAATTATTTACTGCACTCCATCAAAATTGCCAAGCATTGAAATTCCTTCTTTCCTAAGGCTTTGAAAATGACTGCAAACTACTGAGCTGCAGTTTCTATGCCGGGCATTGAAAAAGGAGGCAAAGATAGGCCTAGAGTTCATTCCATGGATTTATATATCAACCTTTTAATATCATTGCAAATGTAAGACAAATAGAAACTGGACTCTACTCTTCCAAATGTTACAGACTGAAAAGAGTGGTATGAAAAATAGAAAAAGTGAAGAGACAGTGAAAAAGCAAGATTTCCTCAGGAAGTCATGTTGTAGTGCAAGAGTGAAGCCCAGCACTGACAAATTTTTCACTTTTTCTAAGAGTTCCCATCCTAGAACTCAGGTACTAAACTCGTGGTTCATGTAACTGAATTTGTAGACCATAAAACATTTCCTATGACAAAAGATTATGAAAGCATGTCAACCAAATGTTATTTAAAATAAGAAGGATGATTTTGAGATGTTTCTGGCAGTGCAGACATCTGTTACATAATTGGACTTCATGTAGCCTTGATTCTGGACACAAAACATGCACACTTTACGCTATGCACGTAAACATATCATGTGACACTGCAATTGAGACACTGGCTCAGATTTCAGACCACTGCATGTTGTCCTGGGGATTGCAGTCTTTTCACTGAACATACAAGACTTTCTGCCCTGATTGAAAAAAAACAGTAATTTAGTCGCCTACCATTATTCCTAACCATGAAAGTATCAATTTCATACATCATTGGGATCTATGGTGTTAAAATGTTTAACTCTACTGGTTGCTGTTTGAGTTGATGATTTGACATACATGGAAACTGGTTAAATGGTTTAGCTTGGGATTAGAAAAGAATTTCAAAAATTTCCTAAAATGCCCCTGAGCATACTTCTACCCCTTTCTCTAATGTACCATGTGAAGTGGGAATCTCAGCTATGATGATTATAAAAATCACAATATCTACTGACTCTGAAATATGTTGAAGTTGTGCTACATAGTATGAAATCAATATTCAGACAAAATCAATTTCATTTGTAAAATTAAGCAAGCACACCCATGTCACTAACACCCAGATTTTATTTTATCACTCATAAACAATATTATAGTGTAACAAAATGGTTTTAAAACATATTTTCTCATAATCAGTTAATGTTTGTCTTCTATACCTACTTTATAAACCTATATGCCTGATGTTGCACTAAAACTTCCAAAGGTGATATTACACCACGCAACTACAGATGCAGTTCCCAGAGGTCTCTGTACTGGATTTGACTTGAATGCCTCCTCCATGAGAAAAATATTTCATGATATACAGAAGATACCATGCAAATATCCAAAGGAGAGAAGCAACCAACAGTTCCACCTAGCTATGACACCTGTGAACCCCAAGGAGCAACACTGCATGATAACCCTAAGAGGGCATGAACAGTATATATACCTAGATGGTAACCAATAGGTTTCTAACTGGACTTGAAGATCTACTCTGTAGGAGGGAAATCATACTTAGTACCAGATGCCTCACCAATTACCCAGACCTATTAATGTCATGGAGTAGTGAGCAGAGCAGATGCAGAGAAAAATAACATAGGCATGCTGTACTGAGAAAAGGTACCAAACCACATGGCAAGGAACAGATAAGAAATATGTGTTAATTTAAATTTAGAAGTTGGCTAGTAACAAGCCTGAGATATTGGCCAAATATTTGTAATTAATAATTGAGTTTCTGTGTCAGTTATTTAGGAACTGGTAGGTGGAAAAGAAAAGTCTGGCTAAAAGGTACCAAAAGCAACAGAAAGTAGTAGAAAAGCAGAACCTGAACAAGGCACAATCTGTGCCTCAACACTGTACAAGGTGGAGGAAGATGAAGACTCTATCTGAGAGAATGCATCATGACAAACTTAAGAGGTTGAAACTCAAACCTCAAATTAGAATCAAAGAATCTGATGGTACTGTGTTTGGAAAGTAGATTGGGTTATATGAGGTCATAAGGGGAAAAGTGCCATAAAGGCACTATTAGTCTTATAATTAGAGGCTAAAATAGAAGATCTGGCACACTGTTGATCATGAAAAAAAAAAGCACGTGATGTCTTTCAACATGTTATGAAACACCAAAGAAGCCCTTGGAGATGTGGTCCAATCATGGCAACATGCCCAAGCCCAGAGCTGTAATAAATAGATGTATTTTCTGTGTTAGATCCCTGGTTTCCAGTATGCAATTAGAGCAACAGAAAAAAGGTCAAAGCTGAGGCAAAGTAACAGGTAAATGTCAAAGAGAAGAAAGATGTGAGAACTCACAGAGTAGGTACAATAGGTAGCGTTCAGCTCCATGTGTTTCCTGGCTTCCCTTTTTGCAGAAAGACACATCTAAAGGAGATGCTGTTAACATCCTTACTTGCCTTGGAAAAAGATTCTCTGAATATCCAGATGAGAGTGCAGCCCTGACAACATCTTGATTGGAGCCTCTAAGCCCTGCACAGAGTACCCAGATACACCCTGCCAAGATTACAGTTCTTGTGGTTGAAAGTCCTTGAGTTTGATTTGCTTACTGTGTAGCAGTAAGATATTAACACAATACTGATTCTATATTGTAATTTAGGACTGTAAACTTGAAAATCTCAGAGTCCTGCATCTTGAAAAGTTGCTATGGATCATTCTGTTGAGCTTTCGTGCTCCACACAGGGAGGATGCAGAAACCCTCCCCCACCCCAAAAAAGGCTCATGTAGAAGTGGAGGATATCTAGGAAGAAAACCTTCCATGATCATGGCTGTGCACCCTTGGGCCTCTAGAGTTCAAGTACTTGCAATGGTAGAAGAACTACAAATAGAAAAGGAGTTGAGCGTGGTGTCATACAGTTGAGCAGTCATTGGGAAGGGATAGGTGAACTGAACGTTCAGAGTCACTGGGAACTAGACAGTGATTTCCAGGCCGGCTTCGATTATATAGTGTGACTTTGTACTCCACATAAGAAGGCAGCAAAAAGTGAAAGAAGGAAGGAGGAGAATGTAGCCATGTTGTGGAAGATATTGTAGAGAAAGATGTGAGTATTGGATGAGGAGAAAAGAAAAGCAAATGAATATAAGATTATGGTTGAGGATCTATGATGAACCCAGATGCAGATCAGAAGTTGAGCAATAAATCAGCCACGAGAAGCTTGTGTGTGATCCTGTGAAGAAGGACTTAAGAAATTTTAAGAAAATAGAAGGGGAAATATAGCATTAGGTTGAAAATGTAAGCTTGTGTCTGCAAGACAACAGTTTTCAAATTTCAACTTCTGATTACTTTTGGGCAACTGAGGAAAGTTCCTTGTTTAAAATAATTGTCTTAAAATAATTCTCTACTTGGTTTACTGAACAACAAAAAATTTATTGCAAATAAAACACTAAATTGCATCAAGGAGGTCTTTATTAAGTAAGCAAACAAATGAATTATAAAGCATAAATGGTGGGACAAACACATATTATCTTTTAAATATCTGTATCAAAGCATCACTGTCTTTACAAACAAGATTTCTAAAATAACACGGTTGACAGGACTGGGGAAACACAGCTCAGACAGAGCTTCAGTGAGCAGCAGCCCTGGGAGGTTTTTGTTCAGTTCTGGAGCACTGTGGGAGGAAGCTCCTTACCATGCTGACAGTAATAGGTTGCAGCATCATCAGCTTCCACAGGATTGATGGTGAGGGTGAAGTCTGTCCCAGACCCACTGCCACTGAACCTGGCAGGGACCCCAGATTCTAGGTTGGATGCTCTATAGATGAGGAGTTTGGGAGGCTGTCCTGGTTTCTGTTGATACCAGTGCATAAGATGAATTCTACCTATAGTGACACTCTGGCTGGACCTGCAGGACATGGTGGCACTTTGGCCTAGAGACACAGTCAGTGAAGGTGGAGTCTGAGTCAGCACAATGTCACCAGTAGAACCTGCAATGATGAGCACACATTGCTGTCACAGATATACTGCAAATACCCATGAAAAAGAAATCAAATATATAAAATGTGTAACAGCAATCAAGATATATACCCTGAGAAAAATAAAATAAAAAGAAAGATTAAAACCAATAAAATTTCAATGATCAGGAAGGACACCAAAGAATACAAAACAATGATGGCCACAGAAGATGCTCCTAGCACTGCACCATCTCACCTGGAACCCAGAGCAGCAGTACCCACAGCAGGAGAAAAGCTGACCCCATCTCTGTGAGCTGGAATAGAGGCTGTGTCTTGGGCATAGGCAAGCTGCCTTTAAAGATGCTTTGGACATTCTGCACTGTGGCTAAAGTCTCAATATGCAAATCAGCTCAGAAAAGCTTGACTTGGTGCTCAAAGGACACCTGCTCTTATGTCACCCTAAGGCAGTTAGGATTAGCAAAGATTTCCCTAGGGTATTGTAAGTGCATCACAAGTGATTTGCGGCTGACCCTGTGGAATCACAGTCTCTTATTTTGAGCTTCCATGTGGGGAGTGCACTCTCACTGCTCTGCTGTAGAGGATATTGTATGCAGGAGCACTTTTATCCCTCAGAATTTTTTAAATCTTTTTATTGATTCTTTGTGGATTTCACATCATGCCTCCCAATCCTATCCATATCCCCATTCCCTTGCTTCCTCCTTCTGTCCTTACAGCCTCCCCCCAAAATAAAATTTAAATGTAAAACCCAAGACTCAAAAACAAAAGAAGAAAAAGAAAAAGAAAAGAAAAAAATCTTGACATGAAAACTGTAGTGTGGCCCGATGAGTCACATAGTATATCCTTTAGTTCATATATCTTTACTTGTAAGTATTTATTGCAAAGAGTCATTGGTCTGGTTGAATTCCTGAAGAGGGCAAAGGATCCACTAAAACACAGTTACAGATGGCTGTGAAATGCCACATGAATGCTTGAATCTGAACCCATGTCATCTTTAAGAGCAAGAAAGACTCTTAACCAATAAGCCATCTCTCCAGCCTCAAACTGATTTTTTAATCTCATGACAACAAAGTGTTTTGCACTGTAATACTTCTCACAAACTGAAAATGTGCTATCAAAAATAGGAAATGGAGGGAGAGAGTGAAAAAGCAGGAATTCCTCTGGAAGTCATGTTGTAATCTGACACTGAAGCCCACCACTGACAAAGTTTGCTTTACTGGAGAAATTCATGCCCTAGAGCTAAATCTGTGGGTCATGTAACTGATCCCATAGGTCAACAAACATTGGCAAAAATAAAAGTTCTGAATGCACATCAACCATGAGCAATTGGAAAGCTAATGCAGAATGAATTTGAGATGTTTCTGGCATTGCTTAGCTGTGTTGTATCATAGGACTTCACTGTAGCTGTGGTCCTGAACACACAACATGCACACTTTGAATTATGCATGCCGATATACCATGTAACACTGCAAATGAAGTCTTTTCTTGGATTTTAGACTATTAGGTTATGCACAGAATTGTTCTCACCATACATACAAGGTTTTTTGCTCGCATAAAAAGTAATAATTTAGTTACCAACCATTATTCCTTACTATATAAGTATCAGTTTCCTATATCTTTGGGTTGTATACCATTACAGTGCTGAACTACAGATGTTACTGTTTGAGGTCCTGATTTGAGTCACATGAAAAGTGGTTAAAAGAATTTTAGCTTTGGCTTTGATAAAATTTCCCAAAATTCATGAATTGCCTCTAAACATATTTTTGACATATTCTGCTGGGACTCTGAGCATTGATGATTATAAATTACATTATCTACATACTTTGAAATATGTTGAAACTGTACTACATACTATGAAATCAAACATTAGAACAGATTAACTTCCTTTGTCATAATAAGCAGCACACAACATCACTAATACACAGATTAGCTTTTATCTTTAATAAACAGTAAAGTTATATAATACCAAAAGTATTTTAAAATAGATTTCCCCATGATTTATTATCAGTCACTCTTTGTCTTCTATACCTAATATGTAGCTTGTATGCCTAAGGTTGTAGTAAATATTTCACAAATGATATTGCACATCAGACAAATGTGACAGGATTCAGAGGCCTCTGAGCTGAAACTGAATGCATTCTCCCTGAGGACTAGCATTTTCCATACTGTAAGTTTCCATCAAGCTTCCAATAGAGGAAAGCAACCAGCAGCTCTACCCAGCTATGACACCTATGAACCACAAGGAACAATAGGTATTGTATTATATACCTAAGTGGGCAGTACAGACATGTATACCTTGATGGTAAGCAACAGCTTTCTAATTGAACTTAAGACTTACTTAACAAGGGGGAAATCATGCCATATACCTGAAACCTAGTCAAATATCCAAGGCTAGTGTAGCCATGCATCTTGGAGGAGTCTCTAAACTCTCTATCTCACTAAACCTGCATAATCCATAACTGCATGCAAATAATTTGTCCTATTACCACAGATAATGGTTATCTTCACCCCTCATCAAAGAAAACTCTCATTGCAACAGATGGAAACCATTATACAAAGCCATTCCAATCTGTAGAGAGATGTGTGGAACCCAGCCCCAAAAGATATATCTATAAAACAATCTCACATCTCAGGCTCAAGAAACACTGAGAAACAGAGAGAAGATAGCTTGTAAGACACAGAGGATCAGGGAGTTTTTTGTCAGATTGTGTATCTTCGTATATCAGAAGCTGTATCCATGAAGTCTCACCACCATGGTTTTATGAATTTTAATCCACTATGTTCAGAAAAGGACTATTTCTAACATCTCTTGGCATTATTATTTTATTTTACTTGGTAGCAGGCGATCTTGAAGAAGATGAATTCTATAGTATGAATGACAGAAACTCTTAAATTCCTGTAAATATCAGCTTTTCCTTAGTCTGCGTTAGCTTTTCCCTTTTGAGAGATGGACCAGCATATGCATTTCCAAGGTCTCTAATACTGTATTAGCGTTGAGAATCATGTTCATCATGTCCTTCAAACGGAGTCAGAATTTCAGAGCTGACTCTGTTCACTGCTGCGGGTAGCATGAACTTTTTTGGTTTTCTTCCAAAGATAGAAAGAAATTTATACCACTGGCTCACCAGATAGACAGCCCACCCTTTTCTTGGCTCTTTCTTTATCACATTACCCAATAACAGTTTACATATGGCTCTCCAGGGAGACTTTTCTCTTCAAGGATTGGAAGAAATCTCAGTTCTGCTTGGCTCTACTAGATGAGTTCTCAGAATGAAGATCTTTCTCTATAGCTTATGTACTAATGCTCAGGATCACAGATGAGGTCACAGCTGAGAAAGCAAAGCAGCACAGGATGATATCTAAGGTCACATTGCTTCCTGTGTGCTTTCTGTGCACATGAGAGATGAGCAGTATTTGTCATGCAAAGTGGGACAGGGATTTTGCATTGGTCATAGAAAGCATCCACAAAGAAAAAGCACCTGGACTCTGGTGATGATTGTCATTTGCAAAGAGTAAAATACTGTGAGGAAATCTCTGAGGGCATTTTATTGGATGAAAATACTGAAGTATGTATTCAAATTGGATATTGAGGATGTACAACACAAAATCACATGGTAGTTAGTATAAAATGTCAGATAATAATACTTAAATATTTAAATAGCTAATGATTTTGCGTGACCTCATACTTGTCTCTCATTCTTTCAAGATCCTCTGAAGATGCTGAGATGACTCAGACTTTGTCATCTCTGGCTGTCATCATTAGACACCTTACCTCCATCTCTTGCAGGTCAAATCAGAGTCTCCTAAAAACTAACCTACCTGAAATGGATTGTATACAAGACAAGAAATTGGTCATAGCTACCAATTTATAATATTTTGAAACTTGATTCTGGGATTCTTGACAGGCTCAGTGGCACTGGGTCAAGGGACATACTCATTTCATACTTAACATCAGCAGAATGAAGACAGAGGATGTTGTCATTTACTACAACATAAAAGGCACACAATCTCCTCATACAGTGCTATAACCTAAAATGAAAACTTCCCTACTTAGGTAGACCAACTGCCAATATGTGTTACTTGTCTTTGGAACATCATGGAAGATTGCATGAACTGGATTGAGAGGAAGAACAGATCAACAAGTTACAGATGAGTTCTGTGCCCCATGGGAAACATATCTTCATCCAGAAAAAGTCTTAGTGGGGCATTCAGCTACTGCATACTCGACATGATAATACCAAGCAGAAAAAGAAACATTACCCAAATTTCTTCTAAATAATTATATATAATTGAAGGTAAAGGGAGTTCCAGTGTACCAATAACCTGTGTTCTTCTGAAAATTTTTAGTAATTTATAGATGACCCTTGTGGCTTGTAGAGTCTTCTCATTTTGATAGTGAGATAGAAACCAACACAAACACACAAAAATCACTCTACATGAAAAATTAATAAAAAGGAAATCACGAAAAGAA